>NC_037302.2:9521200-9821722 GCF_000002775.5 Populus trichocarpa | reverse complement strand
AAATAATATAAATGAAAAAAATAATAAAATAATATAGTTTATACATGTCATGATTGGAAAACATCATATTTATAGCTTATCACTATTCAGAATAGTGACATTTAATAAAAATATTAAATGAGTAGGAGAAAGAACAGAGAGAAAAGAAAGAAAAAAAAAAAAGATCCTTGAGACACACTGAAACTCCAATTATGACATCACCAATACCATAAAAAAATCAATAAGACAAATCTAACAACACAAAGAAAGATTATCAACAGTGATTCAAGTGGGCTATATTTGCTGCCCAAATGTTGCAGATGATTCATTTGTTTTTAGCGATAAGTATAACATACTTGGATTATTGTTGGTGACTCTAGTGGGCCACATTTGCTGTCCAAATATAGCAAATAATTAATTTGTTTTAGCGATAAGTGTGACATGCTTGGATTACTATTTGTGACTTTTCTTTGTATTATTTGATTTGCCTCATCAATATTTTTTTATCGATATTTTTTTATGATACTAATAGTACCCTAATCAAAATTTCAATTACAAACTATGCTATTTAATAATTTTTTTCAAACTGTGCTATTCGATCAATATTCTTAATTTACTTTACTATTATTTTTGAAAAAAACCTTTTTCTTACTAGCATTTCATATATGTTTATTCTTTGAGTGAATAACTAACAAACCTTCTCAATATTTTAATGTATATAGATTTGTATCTCACAAAAGTTTTACTAATATTCTTCCTTGAGTAGCAATGGATATACCAAAACAAATAATTTTATGTCCTGATTTAGATTAGCAATGGATAATAACAAAATTAAATAACTGTCTTTTTCATCCAAAAAAATAAAAAAAGAAGGAAAGCAGCAATATACCCAAAACGCAAAATTAATATAAAAGATAGAATCCAACATAAATCTTGTGAATAGCAGCTAAAAGCCACCTCCCAAAAGTGAAAATGGATAAGACGGTCGTGGCCTATCCTCCACTCCCGCCGCCATTTCTCCAAAATAGTTTATGTGGTCACCCCAATCACCACCATATCCTATCACAGTACTATTCCCTTGCGGCAACACTGCCACCGTTGCCCCAATCCCTGCACCCATTGAGCCTGTTGTAAATGGACTAGGTCCTGCCACGGCAAGACCATAGTTTACTTGATCTAACCATCCTATAGCGTTAATATCTGACTCATCAGGTGAGGGTGAAGATTGACAAAATTTATCTACATTAAAAACAGTTTCTGGTGAAGATATTACCCCTATAGAACCCTCTTCATGAACCACTTCAGACTTTATTATTGTTGAAGTACTTGAAATTGCCATGCCAGAAGGTGATGTCGCCGAAGAAGATATCATCAAACGTTGTTTCTTGTCTTTTATCTGCCTTGTACGTTCCTTTTCAAGAATCATACGAGGAAGGAGATCCGGGTCTTCAACAACTTTATAGATAAAAGCCATCATTTGTTGTGGACGTCTTTCCGTCGCCTCTAAACGCTTGTTCATGCCTTCAAGTTCTTGCTCTAAGGCCTTCTGTTCTTGCTTTAACCTTGCTATCTCCATAATTATATCTTCATCATCGAAGTCTTCACCTTTTATATTTACTTGCATATATGATGACCCTTTATTATTAGAACTATGCTTCCTGCGAACTATATTCTTCAGCAATTGCTTTTGCCCTCTAAGAAACCATTCGTTTGCAAATTCCCATCTATCTGGATCGACTTTTCTAAAACCCTGGCAATCATGAAACAAAGAAATGTAACATTAATTGATCGATCAATAACAGCACTGCTCTACACATATAAATATATTACACAGCAAGATTTGGTTACGATTACTACTCACATAGGTGTTCAACTGTCGAACAAAGCTAGAGAAGTTGTTGTGTTTGAAGTAAACAGGCAAAATCCTCTGAGAGAAATCTAAAGGGTCGATGACGATGAAACTGTTGTTTGCTCTGCCCCAGGAAATTAGAGAATCCGTTGTTGGATCACTGACCATCTGATAAATCTTCAAAACAAAGGGTGCTACGATGTTATTGTTGTTATTAGCCTCCATCATATAAAATTAACCAAGCACCGTGGATTAAAATTCTCCTTTCCTCTGTAATTCTCTCTTCTTCTTCTTTCTTTCTTTCTTCTCAAAGATTGAGAGGATGAGATACAAAGATGGCAAGAACTATTGTGATGGAGATGGCGTTGGCCTTTTTTCTCCAAGTGGGGAGACACCACCGTTAATATATAAATGGACGCATGTACTGTAACATGAGCTTTGGTGGGAGGGCAGAAATCCTAATGGCTGTGATATTTCTAGGGTCACGAGATGAGACCCACCCTTGCTCCGCTTTTATCATCTTATGCGACACGTCATGGTCCCTTATGGCTAGATATTTTCATTACAGAAGCCTTTCTCCACTCGCCGTACAGGCGCGTGTGGAACCTGCTCCCAACTCCCAACTTTTTGTAAGCGATTGGTGGAAGACGACCGCTCGGACGTTTATTAGGTGGTGTTTGGTAGGGAAACGTAACGTTAAGGGCAGATTGTGAAGATCGAAAGAGTAGGAGATGGAAAGCAGATGGGAAGATTGATTTATTTTTGATTTGGTGTGTATAACATAAATTTTTCTCTTCATCTCTGTTTGATCGTGGAGGAATTACAGAATAAAATGCTAGAAAAAAAAACTATTTTACCTTTGCAGCTTATAGACCTGTCCAAGTTATGTTTAAAATATGTTTTTTTGATATTTTTTCTATTTCAAGATCATACAAAATTACTTACTGATCTTATTTTTTAGTGAAAAGTTATATTTAATGTCTTAAATTTTATATTTCATACTAATAATTTTCTCCACAATGTTTTTTTCTTAATTCAATTTATATTTATTTAGATATTTTAGCAATAAATTAATATTATAAAAGTTATTTTAACATATCAACTAGTTTAATATAATTTTAAGTCTACAACTTAGCAATTAAAAACATCATATATAAAATATTAAATAAAATGACATGAAGAATTCATAAAAATACACAAAAAATTTTAAAATATATTATTGTATTTAAAATATAAATAAGTAAAGAATAGAATTGAAACGAAGTAAATCATTAAAAAAAAATAAAAAGCAACATAAGCCTGAACCGAGCCTGGGTATGATTATTGGTACGATTGTTTTTCCATTCGATGAAAATTTTTATATTTATTTTTACTTTAAATTATTTTTTATGATTTTAAAAATATTATTTTAATATATGTTTAAATAAAAAATACTTTAAAAAATAACAATTATCACAATTCTAAACACTACTTATGTGTAAAAGTAAAATTAAAAGTAATGTATTCTAAGTATCCTATAGTTTGATTTTTTTTAATTAATTATTTGAATATTGCATTTTGCAATTTAAACTTTGAAGGTAGTAACATTTACATTTTCAGGAGTTAGAGCAAAAAAAATCAATAATATATATATATATATATATATATATATATATATATATATATTTGCAAGATTGCCATTATATTTGAAATAATAACTAAATAGCATTTGGAGCCTAAAAATAATAAAAATACCACTAAAAAACTTGAAAAAAAATAAACAAAAAAAAAAAAGAAAAAAAATAGAAAGGTAGCTCTTCTCTCCCATCTTCAATAACATATCCAACCCACCATCAATCCTTCTCCAAAGTTTTATGTCAATATCCCTACATTACCATATAATTTGGGATTTGAGTCTCTTAATTGTATCTATAAAATGATCCATCACAATTTATTAAACAAGAAAACTTGTAATGGGAGAAAACTTCAAGGTGATGTTTCAATCTCACTATATGACATGACCACACATTGAAATTGCTGGATCATAATGCCAAATATGTTATTTATTTTTCCATTACCATTAATGTATTTAAATTGATTTAAAAACTACTTGATGGTACCAAATTCAGCTCCACTATCAATCATTCCACAAATTTCTGCACTAGTCTCCCCACGTAACAATGTTACCCCATCTCCCTTACCAGTAAATCCAGCTCCACTATTAAGAACCCAATAGATCTACATCAGTAAATCCAACTCCATCATCAACAACCTTTAAATCAATGGTACGTGAGAGTCTTTCTAAAAGATAAAATTGACCTTGTTGCTTTGATTAGAACTTTGCTTCTAGGTGAGAGGAAAGAAAAGCTCAGATTTTTGGGTGACTTTCAATGAAATTTCTGGTGAGGACTCGTGGTGAAAGAATAGCTATTGTTATGGGTTGTGGGTTTGAAGAAGGTTAGAATGAAGATAAAGAATCAGTTGTCATTTCATTGATTTTTAAAATATTCTTTGATCCAGGTTATAAAATATAATATTAAAAAACTTAGTTACAAAGTAAAAAAATGATAAAATTATAGGATGTTCAGAGTAATTTATCCTAAAAATAAATTTTAATTTAACTAGTTAATATTTTTTTTTCAATATTTACTAGTTAATAGAAAACATAAAACCCATCTTATGTTCATCTTAAGAACTCGTAAATAAAAAATATATTATCTTATAAGTATATTACAAATAAACAACAATATTTTTCATATCATGTTGTTATAAAAGAAATTTTATATTTTTATCTTCGAGAGTGCGCCTCATCTTTTTTTCATTATAATGCACGTAAATAAATTATTTTATCCACACAAATGAATTTTTTTTAATGGTAATGTACAAAAAAACTTATCCTAATTATTCAAATAAAAAAATTAAATTATTTTATTTTATTAATAAAGCTAGCTTAATTGTATGATGAAATTAACATAAATAAATTAAAATAAAAATATTACCATGAGATTATGGGTACCAAAACCAACAAGTTGAGATTTTACCTTGTAGAAAAAGAAAGATAATTGATATTTGAATAATAGATGTTTAAGACATATAACAAGTGACAAATCCAAATCCAAATTTACCTTTAAAGAAAATAATGTCGTACATGTGACATTAAAAAATGATACGAAGGGAAAGGTAAAAGGCATTGATAATGTTGAAGATTCTCTTATTATTGAACATGTTTTACTTGTTAATGACTTAAAGTATAACTTGTTTAGTAATGACCAATTATTTGATAGAAGTAATATGGTTATATTTGAATATTTGCATTGCTTGGTTATTCACATTATTGATAAAAATACAAATTTTATAAGAAAAAGACTTAGATACACCTTGATTTTAAATGAAATTGATAAGGATGTTAAGTGTTTTAGTGGACTCACCTTGTATTTGGCACAGAAAACTTGGACATGCTAACATGGAATTGATTAAAAAATCATCAAAAAAATAATTTGTGAAAGGAATTTGACAACTTAAATACAAAAAATAAATGATTTGCTTCCTAATATGAAAAGTAGGTTAAAAGCTCATTTAAAGCCAAGAATAAAGTCTCTATAAATTATGTATTACATCTTCTTTATATGGACCTATTCGAATCTATGCGTGTTTCAAGTCTTGGTGGTAAAAGATTTGTTTTTGTTATAGTGGGTAATTATATTAGGTTTATTTGGGTTTTATTTCTTGCACACAAAGATGTACCTTCAAGCTTTTTTCAAAATTTTGCAAAAGAGTTCAAAATGAAAAAAAAGTTTGCTTGATTTCCAAAATTAGAAGTGTTCATGAAGAAGAATTTGAAAATCTTGCATTCGAAGATTTTTGTGTAGAAAATGGTTTTAAACATGAATTTTATACTCTTACATCTCCACAATAAAATGGTGTTGTTGAGAGAAAAAAATTGTTCATTTTAAAAAAATGAAAAGAAATATGCTAAATATGTATAATTTGCCTTAATATTTTTGGGCTAAAGCTATAAATACTTCTTATTATGTTTCAAACTGAGTTTTTCTTAAACTAATTTTACATAAAACTCCATATGAGCTTTGGTTTGAACATAAACCCAATATTTCCTATTTTCATAAATTTGGATCAAAATGCTTTATTTTAAATAACAAAGATATTTTGGGAAAATTTGATGCTAAACTCGATGAAGGTATATATCTTGGTTATTTTTCCTCTAGCAAAGCTTATAGAGTATATAATCATAGAACCCTAGTTATTAAGGAATCTATTCATGTTGTGTTTGCTGAACTCAACACACTTGACCTTCAAAAGACAAAAGAGATTGGTGTAGATGTTCTTTTTGATAAGTTAAACCTAAATGAATCCAACACATTTGATCTTCAAAAGAAAAAAAAAACATTGATGTAGATGTTTTTAATAAGCTAAACATAAATGAAGAACAAGAGGTCACCACTAGAGAGAGAGACAACAAAATAATTTCTCAACAAAATGATCAATAAAATGAGCAACCTTCACAATGTCTTCCTAAAGAAATTCAAATATCAAAAGGACTTTCACAAGATACAATTACTAGTGACCTATCAAGTGGGGTTAGAACATGATCCTCTATGATTAATCATATAGGTAATGTTGTTTTCATTTATAAACTTGAACTGAAAAATTATAATGAAGTCTTGCGCGATGAACATTGGATACCCTCAATACAAGAAGAGCTTGATCAATTTGGAAGAAATCATGTATTAGAATTAGTCCTTAGACCCAAAGAGTATTCCATTATTTACAAGGAAAACGGCCTCCGGAAACTAATGTAAAACTTTGAGCGCGATCCAACGGTCGGATAACAAGTTATGGCCCTTTAAAGCTGTTATTCCAGTCTGGCTCGACAATACCTCGTCCCTAACGAGAAGGGATTACAAAGGTTATACAAGGAAATCAGCCTCCGGAAACTACTGTAAAACTTTGAGCGCGATCCAACGGTCGGATCAAAAGTTATGGCCCTTTACAGCTGTTATTCCAGTCTGGCTCCACAACACCTCGTCCTTAACGAGAAGGGATTACATAGGTTAGACAAGGAAATCGGCCTGCGAAAACTACTGTAAAACTTTGAGCGCGATCCAACGGTCGGATCAAAAGTTATGGCCCTTTTCAGCTGTTATTCCGGTCCGGCGCGACAAGACCTCCTTTTCAACGAGTAGGGATTCCTTAGGTAAAACAAGGAAAACGGCCTCCGGAAACTACTGTAAAACTTTGAGCGCGATCCAACGGTCAGATAACAAGTTATGGCCCTTTAGAGCTGTTCGACAAGACCTCGTCCTTAACTAGAAGGGATTGCAAAGGTTATACAAGGAAATCGGCCTCCGGAAAATACTGTAAAACTTTGAGCGCGATCCAACGGTCGGATCAAAAGTTATGGCCCTTTTCAGCTGTTATTCCAGTCCGGCGAGACAAGACCTCCTCTTCAACGAGTAGGGATTGCATATGTAATACAAGGAAAACAGCCTCCAGAAACTACTGTAAAACTTTGAGCGCGATCCAACGGTCGGATCAAAAGTTATGGCCCTTTTTAGCTGTTATTCCGGTCCGGCGCGACAAGACTTGCTCTTCAACAAGTAGGGATTTCATATGTAATACAAGGAAAACGGCCTCCATAAACTACTGTAAAACTTTGAGCGCGATCCAAACGTCGAATCAAAAGTTATGGCCCATTTCAGCGGTTATTCCGGTCTGGCGCGACAAGACCTCCTCTTCAACGAGTAGGGATTCCATAGGTAAAACAAGGAAAACGGCCTCCGGAAACTACTGTAAAACTTAATCAAACGGGTTTTCCACAATAGACTAGATGAGTCCAAAGTTGTTTGGAATAAAGCTTGATTGATTTTCCAAGGATACAAGCAAGAAGAAAGAATGGATTATGATGAGACTTATGCTCTCGTAGCTATAATGAAATCCATGTTAAGTTTTCTGAAAGCATATAAAGACAATGAAAATGGTAATTTTAAATATTTTAGGAGTCTTAAAAATCTTGTTAGATAATTTAAAGTTATTTGGGGTTTATATAAAGATTACCTAAATATTATATCTTTTTTCTAAAGTTTGATGGGTTTCTTTAGGGCTAAGTTGTTACAAACCACTAACCGTCCAAGTGTCAAGCTTTTAACAGTAATTCAAACAAACCACCAGTGAAAAATCTTCTAAAATTATTTTAAGAAGTGAGGGATCGTTATGCCTTTGAGCGTTAGCTCTTTATTTTTGTTTTTGGTGTTTTTGTATGTATGTTTTTGTAACTTGTGTAGTTTTTCTATCTACAAAAAAATATAAGGCATATCATTCTATTTATAGAAAAATCCTAATAACTCTATAAATGATAAAATATCAATTTCTCTTTGAATAATATCACATATATTATTTAAGGGTAATTTTATACATTTATTCAATAAAGTCCCAACTTGATTTTTTTAGGTCTAGAATTGTAATCCTTGTAATAATTACATTTCAATTTTTAATTTCTAAAACTTATCTTTAATCAAGCCATACTTGATTAGTCATCCTAATTTAATTTATAAGCAATGGTTCTTATTGTGTATGACAAGTTATGTTCATAATATATTGACCCAAATATAAATTATAATCCAAATCAAAATAGGATTAAATAAATTAAACAATTGAATTTATTATCAATTAATCAATTTATATTTAAAGATCAAGGGCACCATGTATCAATATATCATGATCCTCCAAATATTAGAAAAGTCATACGTGGTTTGACTTAACCTTTTAGTAAGTAGTTTCTCGATGTAATTATTATCTCTTCATCAAGAATATTTTGATTTTGATATTATAGCATAAAATATGTTTACTTTTTCAAATCATGTTTGTTCTCAATACTTATAGTCATTGATTCTTTTAATAAGATTTGAAACTCTTTTCAAATCTCATTCCACCTTATGTAAGGATTTCACAATCAATACTATTTAAGAATATATGGAATATTTTCTCTAATTCATCTAGGGTGATGAATCCTACCTTGATCATTCAAATACCTTTATATAGTTCATGTTATACCCAATGTCTACCCGTTTGTTATCATTATTCAAGACAACATATAGTCAAGATCAAATAATAACATTCCATATATAAGGTAACTTAGTGATCTCAAATATAAGAATTACTTACATAACTGTCATGTGAGCTTTTCTATAAACACAAGTGATCTCTCCATATGAAATTCTTATGCGGATTAGTTTAATGTATATGTCATTTAACAAACACCTACATGTTAGTTTTAAGTATTTCTCATACCTTAGTTTATGAGAACAACTATTTTCTTTTATAAATAAAAGAAAATAATATGTACTAGTCTCAACAACTTAAATTAAGGTCCAGTCTTAATAGAGTATTGACTAGGAACTTTTAAGAACAATGTTTTAATGCAATAAGAATCTCATAATTATAACAACATTATAATTTTCTTTACAAAATATTTTTGTCCCAAGAACTTTATCTTTACTTAAGATTCATTAATCAAACACTAGTTTCATTAATAAAAGATAAATGAAAATTAAAGATAAAGAAATGCCATAATTAGTTATAAATAAATTTTGCATGTACAAAGTCAGTGCCACATGTAACCAACTAATTTGCTACATGACATATACATTAATAATATCATATTTGCACTAAAGCTAATCACTTATGTATCTAATATCATATCCCTTCATATAATGATTATGCTTATGTTGGGAGAATGTCTTAGTGAGAGGACCTACAAGATTCTCTTTATCTAATAAAATAAAATCGACTAAGTACATGTTTTAATCATTGATGAGACCTTGATTTTTTTTTTTTTTGCTTCTGTAATGCTTTGTTGTTATCATAGTACATGGCTACTGGATCAATAATGCTAGGAATCATAACTAGTTCAGTTAGGAATTTCTTGATATAAATAACCTTTTTGATCGCTTTAGATGCAGAGAAGTATTGAGCTTCAATTATAAAATCTGTAGTGGTCTTTTGTTTAAAACTTTTTCCAACTTACAACACCATTATTTATAGTAAAAACATATCTTGACTGAGATTTGCTATCATTAATATCTAATTGAAAACTAGCATATGAATAACCATGAACTACAAGTCCATCTCCTTCATAACCAAAAAGATATTCTTAGTTCTTCTTATGTATTTAATAATGTTTTTAACAATTTTTTAGTGACTCTCACTTGGATTAGATTGATATCTACTTGTTATACTCAAAGTATATGATACATCTGGTCTTGTATATATCATCATATACATTATGGATCCTATAGCCAAAGTATATTGAGTTCTTTCCATTATATCTCTCTCAATTTGTGTCTTAGGACACATGTCCTTGAAGAGACATATCCTATGCAAAATAGATAAGCATCTTTTCTTGGATTCTTCAATGCTAAACTATTTTAGCATATTGTTTATGTATGTGGATTGACATAATCCAAACAACATTTTAAACCTATCTATATAGATTTTTATTCTTAGCGTATATGCTACTTCTCCCATATCCTTCATGGAGAAATTCTTAAACAACCAAATCTTTACTACCTAGAGTAAATAAATGTCGTTTTCTATCAATAATATGTCATCTAAATATAATATTAGAAAAATGACTCCACTTCCACTAACCTTTCTATAAACACAAGGCTTATCCATATTTTTGACTGTTTAATTATCTCATCAAAATGAATATTCCAATTTCTTAAGCTTTCTTAAGTCCATAAATAGATTTTTATAACTTGCATCATTTGTTTGCAAATTTCTTAGATTCATAACCTTCAAGTTATGTCATATACACATCTTTGTGAAGATTCTTATTCAAGAATGAAATTTCAACACCTATTTACCAAATTTTATAATCATGGTATGCAACTATAGAAAAAAAAATCCTTATGGAATTTAACATAGCTATCAGTAAGAAAGTTTCATTAAAGTCAACCACTTGTCTTTGTTTGTAATCTTTAGCAATTAGTCTAGCTTTGTACATTTGTATGTTACCATCCGTTTCAGTCTTTCTCTTTAATACCCACTTACATCTTATAGGTTTTATCCCTTGAAGTGGACCAACCAAAGGCATACCTAGTTGGTGTACATGGAATCCATCTCAGGTTTTATGGTCTCAAGCCATTTCTTAGAATCAATACTAGATACTAATTCCATGTAGTTGGTAGGTTCATTAAGTATACGCAACTCATCATTTTCAGCTTCTATAAAAAGTCCACATCTTATTGGTGTATGACATGTCTTACCAAATCTATAAATTTCTTGTGTTCCTTAAAATTTAAGCTAAACATCGAATATTATAGCTTTGGGTTCAAGTTTTGATTAGATGTTAGTTTATGGTTCTTGAACTTCTTTAAGTTCTATCTTTCTCCCACTAGTCCTTTCAATAACAAATTCTTTCTATAGGATGTAGCATGTTTTGAGACATACCCCTTTTGTTCAACAAGATGGTAAAGATAATATCCAATAGTTTCTTTTAGATATCTAATAAACTTATATTTATTTGACTTATCTCTTAACTTTTTTAGATATAATGCATTTTACTTAAGCATCACTTCCTCAAATCTTTAAGGATGATAAATTTAGTCTCTTACCTTTTATATTTCATATGAAGTCTTATTAATAGATTTTATTGGAACTCAATTTAAACAAAAAGCAACAATTTGTAAGGTATAACCCTAGAAAGAAGGTGAAAGGTGTACATAGCTCATCATAGACCACACCATATCCAACTAGGTGCAATTTCTTCTTTCAGACACTCCATCATGTTGTGGAGTTCCAGGAGGTATCCTTTATGAGAGAATTCTATTTTCTTTTAGATAATCTTGAAAATCATGACCCAAGTATTCACCACATCGATCAAATCAAAGTGTCATAATACTCTTTCTAGTTTGTTTTTTAACTTCACTTTTGAATTTTTTGAATCTTTCTAATGAATCAAACTTGTGTTTCATCAAATATACATAACCATATTTAAAATAGTTATTAGTAATTTAAAATGCAGAGGAAATAGTAACTTAGAATTTTTTTAGGAGTTCTAAGAATCCTGTTAGAC
Source organism: Populus trichocarpa (assembly GCF_000002775.5). NCBI lineage: Eukaryota > Viridiplantae > Streptophyta > Magnoliopsida > Malpighiales > Salicaceae > Populus > Populus trichocarpa. The sequence continues at coordinate 9,809,822 of NC_037302.2, read as the reverse complement.
AATATAGAGTTGTTTAGGGTTTATACGAAGATTACCTGAATATCATATATTCTTTATAAGATTTGATCAGTTTCTTTAATGCTGGGTTGTCGTAAACCACAAGTCATCCAAGTTTCTGGTCTCTAATAGTGATCCATATGAACCACTAATGATAAATCTTTTAAAACCCTTTTTAGAAGAGAGAGAACATATGCCTTTGAGTTCTAGCTCTATATTTTCATTTAATGTTTCTTTGTATATATATTTTTGTAACTTACATAGTTTTTATCTTATAAAAAATATAAGGCATAACATTCTATTTATAGAAAAATCCTAATAACCTTATAAATAGAAAAATATCAATTTGCCTAATGAATAATATCATATATATTGTTTTAGGATAATTTTAGAAATTTATTAAATCAAGCCCTACTTTATTTTTCTAAGTTTAAAATTGTAATCTCTCTATTAATCAGATTCAATTTTTAATTTCTAAAACTTATCTTCAATCAAGTCACACATATTTATTAAATCAAGTCTTTATTTGATTTTTCTAGGTTTATAATTGTAATCCCAGTATTGATTAGATTCAATTTTCAATTTTTAAAACTTTTTTTCAATCAAGTCATACTTGATTAATCATCACAAATTAATTTCTAGCAATGGTTCTTATTGTGTGTGACCCATTAGGTTTCTAATATGTTATCCCAAATATAAATTCAATCCAAAAATAGGATTAAATAAACTAAACAACATATTCTATTATCAAAACAACAACTGATTGATATATATTTGAAGATCAAATGCACCGTTTAACAATGAGTCATGATCTCCCAAATATTAGAAAAGTCATGCATGGTTTGACTTAATCTTTCAATGATCAGTATCTCACTGTAATTATTATTCATTCATCAAGAATGTCCTGATTTTAATATTATAGCATGGAGTGTTTGCTATGTCGAATTACATATGTTCTAAACATTATTTGAATAAGATTTAAAACTCTTTTGGAATCTCATTCCACCTTATACAAGGATTTCACTATAAATATTATTTGAAAACACGTGAAATATTTTTTCTAATTAATCTAAGGTGATAAATTCTCTTTTAAGCACTCTAATACCTTACTAAAAAAATGTATTACCCTTTTAGAAAAAAGAAAAAAGATGCTAGAAAAAATAAAAAGAAAGAAGAATCAAAATGGAATTTAAAAGAATTTGGAGAGTTATTAGAAGAATTTAAATTTTAAATTTAAAAAACATCAAAAGAAAATTAAAAAAAGAAAATAATTTATTGTTTAGATTTAAAATTTAAATTAAACAAATAAAGGAATTTAACATTTAGATTTTTAAAATTGAGATTAAAAAAAAGAAGAATTGAATGTTTAGATTTAAAACTAAAAAAAAAATAAAAGAATTTATTGTTTAGATTTAAAATTTAAATTAAAAAAATAAAGGAATTTAACATTTAGATTTTTAAAATTGAGATTAAAAAAAAGAAGAATTGAATGTTTAGATTTAAAACTAAAAAAAAAATAAAAGAATTTATTGTTTATATTTAAAATTTAAATGAAAAAACAATTTAATGTTTATATTTTTAAAGTTGAAATTCAAAAAATAAGGGAATTGAATGTTCATATTTAAAATTAAAGAAATTTGAATTTTAAAAAGCTTTTGAAATTCAAGTGTAAATTTTCAATTGAGCATTAAAGAAAGAGGTGATGGAGAGAAAGATATTTTGGAGAGAGTAGAAAGAGTAAAAACATAAAAAAGACTTATTTGTTTCCATAGTATCTCACCATATAGCACCTCCAACCTTATCCAACAAATAGATTCCACCACACAACACCTCCAACTTTAACCAACAAATAGATAGGCCTCTATTCTCAATGCATAACAACCAACAACCACTATTTCTTTCTCTTCCATTCCGCATCACTGCCATCACATTGATAGCTAGAATGCCATAGATCAATCATTGCCATCAACAACCCAGACCATTGATCTCCTCACTGTAACGAAACCAAATCAATCTTTCTATTATAAACATGCAGTTATAAATTTTCTAAATTTCTGCCCAAAACCACCATAAATACCATGTAAAGTCTCGTGCCTTCCTCACCAAAACCCATTAGAATCCAACTATAAATTCACCCAAAAATCAACCTTTTTTTCCATCCTAAAACTCGATGAAAATCCGACCAAAAAAGTTCAGCAGAAGTTATAACCTTGTTCCATCTAAAATCAAGTTGATTTCTACCTTTTTTTATATAGGTCCAACGATGATGCGTGGATTACATGTGTTGATACTACTCAAATCTCAACCATGTTCCAATGTATGGACTACATGTACATCACCTTATAATTTTATATGCAATGAAGATAATATTTTCACATGAAATACATGAAAATAAAGCCATTTTTTATATAACGATAACCATGGTATCCTTTTCTTTTACTATATTACAAGAAGTTCATTATCATATTTCAATAATTTATCTTTCAAAACTTTAACATGTAATCTGTACAAGATTATATATATATATATATATATATATATATATATATATATATATATATATATATATATATATATATATATATATATATATATATCAATGTGGATATCATGACACATTACAACACTCAATTGCATTCACAAATATTATTAGATTTTACTCAAATAATTTTCTTTTCTTAAGCGACATCCATTTCCCATTTCTTATCCTTTTAAAGCAAGTTTTGTAATTTTATGTAATTTAATAAAATTTCAATAAAATCACCCCTATTTGAGACCTTACCTAAAATTTCATCCTACTATTTCCTGCATAAAATCATATTACAAATAAGGCACTACACGGTAGCCTCAAATATACCATAAATTCATTAGATCCTTTCACATGACATCTCATAATCATTTATATCCTTTTCATTTTTCATTAACTTGAGATATCCACATATAATAGATAAATATATACATAAACATACATGGCAAAAGATATTAATATAAAAATAATAATACATGTTTTAATACATATCAAAATGAAGTTATTAAAACAATTATAACTACTCAAATTACATAAATTATCTACCTAATTAAACTATACGAAAGTAAATAACCAACTCAGTATTGTCCCACGGTGTGAGATGAACCTGCAACAAATATGACATTATAAGAGTTATTAACTAACTATAAAACTGATGTACATGTTTCCCAAAAAGGAAAGAAATCAATTTTCCAAACATGAACTTCTTAACATTATCACTCAAAACAATTGAATTAATTTCAATAATAATTGAAAATTTCAAATAATAACATCAGTGTTTATCACATCCATATTCATCAAAGTAAGTCATGCCCCCATGGCAATTACATTTTATATCAATCTCCTTAGCCACTGTCTACATGGTAAACTAAGTATCATTTCCATTACCTTAGTTGTCTACACAGTCAACTAAGTATCATGTCCATCGCCTTAGTTACACTCTAAATGGCTAACTAGGTGTCATATCCCTCGATTTAGTTACCATCTATATGGTTATCCAAGTATAATATCCATTGCCTTAATTACTGTCTACACGATTAACTAAATATTAATCAACCACCTTAGTTACCATCTACATGATCAAAGTATCATGTACATAACCATTTCACACTTTATATATATATATATATATATATATATATATATATATATATATATATATATATATATATATATATCTGTGCGCGCGGTGCCACTTCCTACTTGCATTCCATATATTTCTATTTTGACCATACCATGCATCTTTTCATTCCAAATACATCACATAACTATTTTTATTTGGATCCATAATTAATAAAATAATTCAATAATCATGAAAAATATTAACAGAATAAAATATGTCAAATTTAAGTGGTCAAGGTGCTAGACATCTACTTGCTCCTCCAGCCGACCTAGCTCCTCCAAATGAAGGTCCAGCTCTCGATGCCTCTCTTAATTTAAAAGGAGGTCTCATTATTAGTATATTATTAATTATATCACATGAATCAATGCCTATATTAAAAATTTTTGTCCATACTCTACATTGCATCATTATAATTATCATCTTTAATTTCAACATATCAACATTTTAATAATTGTCCTTTTAACTACTTGTCCCACACTTGTCCATTTCATATTTTGTAACCATTTCAATTCCCGGGTTTTCCATATTAATAAAGCATCATTTTACATAATCTCTAGTTAAGTCATTTCTTATTAAATTAAGCATTTTACATAATCTCACTTTAATCCTTAATGGTTTATAATTTGATCAAATCAACTAATTCAACCAACTAAACCAATATTTTCCAAATTGCATCCATACTTTATTTTTCATTGTATATACTATTTTCCATAATTCATTTACCAATCTTGTTTTCATATAAGATATTTAAACCTCCCAATCCTTTAGTACTTTTAGCCCTTTCTAAAATTTTCAAATTTACAAATTAACTATTTGGTCAATATGAACAACACTAATAATTTCTCAAGCTTTCTTAATTCATACCCATGTATTAACCTCATAACAAATGACTTCACACACACACACACACGAAAACACACAATCCCCTAACATTTACTCATATCACTTTCAATATATAATACATCATACCTTTGTATTGCTTTAGCTTTATAATTGCTGAACTAGTGTAACTGTTGTTGTAAGTGCTGTTTTTTTACTTCGTAGCTAGCTTATTTTTGACTTCCTTCCTAACTCAATACCTTGTACTTGTAACAATACCCCTCTCGTATAAGATTAATGTCCTTAAGAGTTAATGTAAAAGTTAGGAAATTGATTATTAACTTCTTCCAAATCCTTCCTTGTTGCATCTTCCTTAAATAAATTGGACCATTGAATAAGTACCGTAACCACAACTCAATTTTTTTTCATTATCTTCTTGTCTAGAATAGTTATTGGACTAAATTTAACCATCTCATACTCATCTACCATTGGGATGTGAAAGATACTAATGCATTATCTCATACTTTCTTCTTAAGCAAGGATACATGAAAAACATGATGAATGGTAGCTTTCACTGGTATCTCTAATTTATAGGCCACCATTCCAATCTTTTGGATGATTTTATAGGGACTATAGAACTTGGGATTCAACTTGAAACTCTTCTTTAAGGCCATATTAGTTTGCCTATATGGTTACAATTTACGGTACACAAAATTAACTACCATAAATTCTTGTTTAGACCTCTATTTATCTGTAATTTGCTTCATTTTGTGTTTGGCCACTTCTAATTATTTTTTAAGTAATTGATCCATGTTAGCCCTCATCTGAATCATCTTTTCAACTAGAGTTATAATAGTAGTCTCTTATGTGGTCAAATTCCTAGTAGGTGTAGAAAATCCATACAAAGGTTGGAAATGACTCATCTTAATAAAAGAATGAAAACTTTAAATATATCACCCTTAGGCCAATGATAAATAGAGGTGCCTTTTCTTTGGATTGTGCATTGTCATATATCTCAAATAAGTCTCCAAATACTGATTGATGTTTCTCAGTTTAGCCATCAGTTTGTGGATGATAAGTTAAGCTCACTAACAATTTAACACCTAACATTTTAAACAGCTCCCTTCAGAATAGCTTGTGAAGACTTTATCTTTATCTATGAAAATTATAGCTGGTTACATGTGAAACTGGTAAAAATAATCCAAGAATACTTGAGTTGTGTCTTGATCTATAGATGGATATGTCTCGCAATAAAGTGTTTATATATAGTGAATTTGTCAATTATCACCATAATAGTATCCTTTCCCCCTGACTTTGGAAGTTCTTCTATGAAATACATGATTATATCTTTTCATTTCCATCTGGCATTGGAAAAGGTTGAAGTAGTCCATGATAGGCTTTCCTTACCATTGTAGCTGTCTTGGAAGTATTACATTCTTTCACAAGTTTTCCAACCAATTACTTCATTGATGACCAATAAAACATTTTTTGAGTATTTTATAAGAATCTTGAATTACTGTATGTCTTTTATATAAAAACCATGTGCGAAACTCGCCAACTTGTTCCTCAAATCTCTATCTTTGCCAATTACTATTATGTTCTTATACCTCAAAATTCCTTCTGTCAAATTATAATTTAACCATTTACTTGCATTAAATATTTTTCCAATAATAATCCCTTGTAACTTAAAGTCATCCTTGTAAGTATTGTTGATTTCTTCATGGCATGTTGGTACCACTACTATTATAGCTTCCAAATTTTCCTATTTTATATAAGATATCTATTCATTTATTGATAAACTTTCTTTATTGTCAATTTTTCTAGACAAAACATTTGTCTCTATATTTTCCTTCTATTTTCTATATTTAATAAGAAGGTACCTGTTTAATAGTATCCAACAAAGGTATATTGATCCTTACCTGCTTGAAAGTTTCAAAGATTTCAGAATTGTGATTGACTTTCCTTTTTTGGTCATGGCATGAGGAAATGGAAGTGCTGGTGGGGAATCCGTCTTTTCTTTATAATGTTCAGGTTCAACCCTTTCCTTACCCTCATAGATTAACTCATCACCTTTCTCACAAGGTTCAAGAATAGGTTTTTCAATAACCTTACCACTGCGAAGAGTGATGACTATTTTGACTTGATCCATGTGTTGGCTTCCGGAGCTACTTGCACTTGAATTGTATTGCCCTTTGGGATTTTGTTGTGGTTGAAATGGAAACTTACCTTTCTCCTGAAAACTAAGAGCAGATGTGAACTTTGCAAGAGTATCTTTAAAATCTATCATGCTTTGAGCAAGTTGAGTGTTGATTATCTCTTGCTTTTCAATGAATGCATGCAATGTTTCCTCAAGATTTCTTCTAGGAGGTGGAGCATAAGGAGGTGCATATCCATGAGAATATTGAAAATTATGGTGTGCTTGAAATGGTGGCTGTGAAGTTTGTGCATTATTGTTATCACTCTTCCAACTAAAATTTGGGTGATTTCTCCAACAAGGGTTGTATGTTTGCGAGTATGGGTTATGATTGGGCCTTTAGAAACTGTTTAAAGCATGATCTTGTTCATAGAGGCATTCCTTGAAAGAAGGCAAAGTTGGACAGTCATTGGTTGAGTGTTCATTGGTTTCATAGATTTAACATACAATTTCTTGAACAGATTTCAATTGATCACTCCTTTTTAATTATAGTGCCTCGACTTTTCTAGCTAAAGATGCAAACTTGGCTTGGAGGTCATGATCTTCCCTAAGGTTGTACATTCCCTCATTAGATATATGAGGTTGAGTTTTACTTGGTGCCTCATAAATGCTTATAGTGTCCCAATTTTGAGCATTTTCAGCTAGTAAATCTAGGTACTTCATTGCTTCATTAGGGTCTTTATCTTCAAAAGTTTCATTGCACATCAATTCCACCATTTATCTATCTTTAGGTGTTAACCCTTCATACAAATATGAAACCAATCTCCATGTTTCAAAACCATGATGAGGGAAAGTGTTAAGCAAGTCTCGATACCTATCCCAACATTGGTAAAATGTTTCTCCTGGTTTTAAGTGAAAGTGGTGATTTGTCTTTTGAAAGAGTTTGTTCTGTGAGACGGTAAAAACTTCTATAAAAATTGTTGTTGCATTTCATCCCAAGCACGAATGGATCCTGACCTAAGATTTTGTAGCCATGTTTTAGCTTTATCTTTTCAAGAAAAAGAAAAAAGCTTTAATCTAATAGTGTTCATGCTACAATTTAAGTCATTATAGGTGTTACAAACTTGTTCAAATTCTCTCAAATGCAAGTATGGGTTTTCTAGATCTAAGCCATGAAAAGAAGGTAAAAGTTGAATAATGTGTGGCTTAAAATTGAAGTGAGATGCATCAGGAGGAAAAACTATACGTGAGGGTGCACTTGTTCTTGTAGGATTCATGTGGTCTCTAAGTGTTCTAACTCGATTATTCTCATTATTCTCATTATGAAGCGACTGGTTATCTTCTTCGGCTATATTTTCTAAAAATAATGAGGATACCTTACAAAGTCTACCACTTAATGTACATGACCAAACTCTCATGCACGTGTAGAAAGAGAATAGAAGGAAGAAAAGAAACAAAGAAAAAGAAACAAAACAAAAGAAACAAAAGTTAGATAAAAGAAAAGTGAAAAGAGAAAATAAAATAAATAGTATAATTTATACAAGAATTTACCTCTCTGGCAACGACGCCAAAAACTTGACACGATCAAAAGATTGATGTCTTATCCCAAGTGTAGGAGTTTTGAAGTAATAAATAACCCGGTAAGACCGGGTTCAAACTACAGAGAGGTTAACTATATAAATTAATAATAATAATAATGGTGATGATGATGATGATGATGATGATGAGTTAAAGAGGACTTTGAGATGTAAGATTAATGTGAAGATTAAACAATGATAAAAACAGTTGTCAAGGTTAGAGGATCCACTAATGATATTTCAAATAAGTATAATATAAACTCTTTTTATTACCCAACTGGAAACCACACACAAAGGAGGTTCCAATCGAATGATTTGTCATTAGTAGCTCATTATAAATTATTAACATGATCATATTAATTATCTTATTTAAGTAACACCAAACTTTTAAATATTGTCAGGAATTCATGATGCTAACTTATGTTAGCAACAAATCAAGTTCCTTTCATAGCACATGTGTAGGTTATACCAAACGGTTGACTATGAAAGTGCCAAGCATTTGTTGTACCAAGTGTTATACAACACAAATTTAGATTAACCATTTAACAAGTAAGGTATTAAGAATTAATAAGATAAAAATGATAAGACATGTTAATAGCAAGTTCTTTAGGATATAATCATTGAAGTCCATATTGAGTTTATATTATACTTATCCTAACACCATTAGTGAAACCTTTTCATCTTGACATAATAAACTTAGCTAAACATAATGAAGAAGAGAAACATAAATAAACAAGAGGAGAACATGTTTATATAAGTATAGTAAAGGAAATGAAATGCATAAACAAGAGATTAATGAAAGCAAAACTTAGGCATTACAAAAATATAAAGAAAGAGAACAGGAACATGATGTTTATCTGAAAACAAAGATGCCTAAATGCATGGAAAATGCCTCCTTTTATAGGTTAAAATTCAAAACTATTGATTTGATGACTAATAGTTGAGTGTGTGGCCACATCTTGACTTGGTGACAATCCTTATCTTCTTGTGTGAACAAAACGCCATTGTTAACATCAGAATTTGAATAGATAGTCCTCATGAAAGTTCTGGAACATTATCTTATCTTTCCAACAAAACAAGAATCGAAGCATTTGGACTTCTAGAACTCTAGATATGGGCTGAACACTGAACAGTGTCTGGTCTGCAGGACGGATTCCGACTTCTCCGTTGTTGCTACCATTTGAACTCGAAAACGATACTTTTAAATCTTGGCCTCTTTATGAAAGTTTTAGGTCTATGTCTTAGCTTTCCATACATATAAACCAGACCTAAATCCAAGTTCTACAACTCTATTTATGATCCAATAACCGAATGATGTTCCAGTTTGGACTGAACCAGCATCTCTTTTCTAAGCTTAGCCCTCTCTTTGTCTTCTCAATTTCAGTAGTTAAACTCATCAATCAATCATTTGATTTATGAGATAGGCCTACATTTAAGATGAACATTTACCATAAATTAAAGGTATCTTATATTATTAGACATGTTATTATAAAATATGCTCTAGTTAAGGAGTTATTGATACTTCAAGTGCAAAATGATGATATAAAACCTTGATAAAAATACACTTTTAAGTACTAATCAATATCCTCAAAGGAATTTACCTATGACATACATAAAATTACAAAAAAAAAACTAATTTCATAAATTTATTTTTAAGAACATTGATCTTATATCAATTTCCAACATCTTACATTTTTTATTATTCCCTGATGAATTTTCTTCCCATCATTTTATTCATCACATTATTATCCTTGTATCATGATAACTATTTCATTCGTAATCTAGTTTAACTCGTCACTATATGATTTATTCCTTACAACTTGAAAATTGATCGGTCTCATTCAAACACCTTCTTACAATGTTCCTTTTTACATCGAGGTTATTTCATAACTATTTACATTTCATGAATTTATTCTATTTATACTAATATTATTATTTCAAAACTCATGGAATTTACCCCACAACTTATTTCCTCAACACATATAATTCATATGATCTTTTGATCTCTTAACCACCTTTAATACATATCATAACTTATTGTGTGATCATGTCTAATTCACATCGTTATTTAATTAACAATATATTTAATTCATGTCACCTTTTTACTTCCCTAGGATTTATTACATTATGATACATCATACTTCAATCCATATAACATCCTTGTTATATTGAGAAATTTCCTTGATTCAATATTCATTCCAATTATTTCATGTCCGCTTTTATTATTTTTACTTTATCATATAACCTTCCATTACTTTTATACTTGTACGACGTACTCAAATCATCTTTCGTTTCTGTTAAACTTTGTTGGTAGGGATAATTTAATATCCAATCATTAAACTTATTAAACAATCAAATTTATAAACACCTTGCTCCATTACATGTTATTGTTGTTGTCAATTGGTCAACCAAATAAAATTTTAATCACTTTATATGACAACCCCAACCATTTGGATACAATTTTGCGTAACTTCCTTTTAACATACACTCTACCAAAATTGTGGTGCATTTTACATTATACTTGGACTCTACCACGTTATCGATATCTTCATCAATATCTCAATCCAATACTATAATCATGTTCCAATCATCTTGGACTCTACTTTAAGTCAACACAACTCAATAATGGTGTATGTATCGGTTTAACATCAGCAATTTACAACATTTATATCACAATAAAGTAATATAGATATCAGCTTGGAGACTCTAATGTGAGTGAAATCTAACAAATAAGTTATTTTTCTATTTTAGAATGTAATACATCTTTATGAGAATTAAAACTTATTCCTGACCATTCAACTCATTAGATGGATTTTTGATTACAATTATAAGCTCATCACTTTCAACCCATATATATTTCATACAAATACTTTGCCTTATAAGATAGGTTTAATATCCTGGTTGTTAGATAAATTGATGTCACTAGCCTATTACCGGGCACTAGCCCCATTACTCGGTAATCTAGTTCCACTGCCCATTACTTAACACTAGTCTCATTACCGAGTAATCTAGTTTTATCGCCCCATTACTGGGCATTAGACCCATTATCGGGTAATCTAGTTTCACTGCCCATTATCAGGCACTAGCTCCATTACCGAGTAACTAGTTTTATAACACCCTATGCAACAACCCCAATTAATTTACACAACATTCCATGTATACATATTTTATTTAGATATACACACATTTTCTGGATACAAAATTACATTACATTACGAAACAAAAATATCATTTCTTCCATTTACATCATTTGATTAAACAAAAAAAAATACAAATACATGATCTATTACTCGGCATGATGCTATAAGGTACCTGGAAATTTATTTAATACCAAATACAATCAACTTTACTCACAATGATTATTTACTAGTATCTCTTCTATATATTTACCCTTAACCTCACAAATCAATATAATTAGCACAATTTAAGGACATCAATGTCCTTTCTAGCCTAAACCATGCATTTGTTCCATTACCAAATTAATTAATTTCTCACATTGCCTATTTACCAGGACACTATTTCCATTAACTAAGGTAACTAGTTTCATAGATTGCTCATTAAGTAGGTCACTAGTTCCTTTAACTAGGGTAAATAGTTTCTTCAATAATTTAAAAATTTTCAAATAAAATCATGATATATTTAAAGAAAATTACAATTTAAATAATATTTTAGTTTTAAGATGTCAAGCACCTACTTGGTACACTGATCCCACGAGCTCCCTCTATGGAAGTCCTCGCTACAGATGCCCCTCCTAACATTTACAAGAGGTATCCCATTAGTATACCAAAAACTTATTTCATGACGTTTATACCATGCATGAGTATTAACCACATATACTTTCACACAACAAATTCAAATTCTCACGAAGTCATTTTTTTCCAACTTGTGCATTTAATTTAACTCAAACCTATTCATAATTTTTCTCACACCTCAACATTTAAAACAAAATGCCAAAACAATTCAATCAATCATAATTAATTTCTTAAATCCTCCAACATTTTCACTAATTTTAATAAGACTTACGATCTTGCCATATTTTTTTCAAATAATTATTTGAACATATTAGGTCTCAATATCAACATTTATACACATTCACACTTTTAGCACCATAAATTTAACATATACATGTATTTTTTCAGCCATAATGTTATTGTCTAATAACCAATAAAGACATCTTCACCAATAAGAAAGATCAATTGAAAGAGGAAAATAATATGATTATTGATGTTGATGATTTTTTAAATTGAGGATGCATTAGAAGAAGGAATTGATGTCCTTTCATGTAAAAGTTCATGCATTAAAGAGGAAATGGTTAATGAATTTTTGTAATTGCATCTTTGTTTTTTATTCAATAAGTAGATGAGCAAAATACAATACAAGAGGATGATATATTGGAAATTCCTTTTAACATAGAGATGAGAAACCATGATGACATCATATCCACTAACACGATTTTTTTCTCTTCCTTATTCATTTTGAGGAAAAACCTAGATAATTGCCTTATCTTGACTTGGACTATAAATAAAGTGTAAAAGAAAATGTAGAAATTATCAAGTTTGTTTAGTCAAATCCTATGGTCAATCAAAAACTAGGTATGGTGTTTGCTAAGCCATTAATGGTTATAAGTCAATGCTTTAAACCTCCGTACATCATCAATAATCTCGATTATATACCAGTATAAAGTTTTTGGTTAATAATAGTGCAATAGTCAATATTATGCGTATAACCTTGATTAGGAAAATTGGTTGTTCCAAGGTTCAGATTATTCCATCTGAAATTCTTATATTAGAATTTGCAAGAGGCATAAAAGATATTGCAGGAATCTTGCAAGTGGGTTTCATAGTAAGGTCCATGCATGACACCCAAATTGATAAGAAAAAATCAAGAATTCATGTTGTATTTGATACTAGCAATCCTATTGGCACTAGTACTATAATCGAGTCTTATTACAAATATAATTGAGAGCCTAAAGGGTCACATGTATAATATGAATTGAATGTTAATATAATACCAATGATTGATTACTTCTCATAAGATTCCTAATGAAACTAGGACTGTCCTAAAAGTTCTCATGAGATTAGGACTCTATACTAGTCCTAATAAGGTTAAGATTAGGAATTTTATCATGACTAAGAGTCAAGTTTTATCTATTAAACTATAATCCTAATAAGATTAAGGTGTGTTCCAAGATTCCTGGTTTGACTAAACCTTTTTAAAATATTCCAATTATAAATAGGAATTGACATATGATAGATAGGTTGGACTACTTGGAATAATATTGAACTAATTAGGTTTCTAGGCCTTGAAAGCCTACATGTTAGCCGTGAGGATTTTCCATCCATATAGACTTATAAAGTCCATATGACATCTTTGGTTCATCATCATCCATGTAAGCTTAAGAGCCTATATTAAGTTGGAAAAACAAGCCCAAAAGGTTGGAGTTTCTCATAATTCTAGCATAACTAGAATTAAAGCTATTATCTATCTTATCTTTTGGGAGGTATCCTGATTAGCATTAAACATAATCCATGTTAATTGTACTAAAACTAAAAAAAGAGTTAAAATACCATATTGTAATGATTTTTAAAGTATGAGAAACCAAAACTCTAAGTAAAGAGAGCAATGAAAAAACAAAAAAATGTTTACAATTAAAAAAATTCTAATTGGAAAGATGATTTGTTATTGAGAAAAAGGAGAAATGACTACAAACTTATAAACATAAAATGTTTGTGGGCCCATATCAATCCAAGTTATAAAAGGTTTTAACTACTTCGTAACTTTTACTAATGACCAAGACTGATTTAAACTTCATAAACTAATGGTTATATGTTATTTATGAAAAATAAATTTGAAGTATTTGAAAATTTAAACGATTCATATTTGAAGTAAATAAATAAATAAGGAAAGTATAAAAGCTCTTCGATATGGATTGAGGAGGTGAATATTAGAGCTCTAAGTTTCATAATCATCTTAAAAGAATAGGATACTCTCTCAATAGACTCCACCAAGAACTTTATAGTTGAATGGAGTGTTAGAGAGGAGAAATCCAACCTTTATGGAAATGGTTCGGTCTAGGATGAGTCTTGTAGATTTTTCTTATTCATTTCAAGGATATGCCCTGATGACTGCAATACTTTTGCATAATAGAGTTCTATAAGAATCCATTGATGAAACTGTTAATATAAACTCAACAAGTTCTTAAGGTGTCTTACCTATAATTGATAATATAAGAACCTCAAATGTCCTCTAAGGTACATCATAAGTAAAAGAGATATTGATTTCTCATATCAACGTACAATGACATGTTAGTCATTGAAAAAAAAAAACTATGACCTATGAGGAGGCAATATATGATATTGTCTTTAAGAAGTGGCTAAGCACTGAAATCTAAAATGAAATCTATGTTAACAAACAAGTGTGAACTTTAGTAGAACCGCCTGAAAAGGATAAAACTCATACGATACAGGTGGGATTTAAAACAAAATCAATGTGGCGGATAATGTGCTTACCTTTAAAGCACAACTAGTGAAAAAAGGTTATAACTAAAGGCAAAGTGTTGACTTTGATATAACATTTTCATATGTAGCGCCGTTAAATCTATTCATATTTATTTGTTATTGCAACATACCTTTTTTTATAAGATCTAGCAGATCAATCTCAACACTGTTTTCTTTAATGGAAATCCAGATGAGGATATGTATATACATAACCTAATGATTTTGTATTTAAGAACCATGCCTCAAAGGTAGGCAAGTTAAAAAGGTCCATTTATAGACTAAAGTAAGCTTTTTAAAGTTGGAATATTTATATTGATAAGATAGTAAAAGAGTTTTATTTCAAATAAAACAATGATGAACCTTGCATACACAAAAAGGTTAGTGGGAGTGAAATTGTACTTTTAGTCTTATATGTCGATGACATATTTTTCATTGAGAATGACACCTAATGTTAGAATTTGTCTAGTTTTGATTATCTAAGAACTTCTTTATTGAGAAATTAGGTGAAAAAACTTATATATTAGGTATCAAAATCTATAAGGATATATCTAAAAGGTTGTGTGGCCTGCCTAATAATGTATTTATTGACAAAGTACAAAAGCAATTTAACATTAAAGAATTCAAGAAGATATAACTTTCAATGTCACATTCTGTATCTCTCCAGGAAGATGTGCCAATTAATATAATATGAGAAAGGTAAGATTAATAAGATCTCATATGCTTTGGTTAAAGGAAGGATCAATCATGTATGCCATGTTATGTACTTTAATGTATCATATACATTAAGTAGAGTAAGTTGATACCAAGCAGATCCAAATAAGTGTCACTATAAAGCAATTAAGAACACTTTTAAGTACGTGAGTGTTTAACTCAACATGATGACTTAAAGTCATAGTTAAGGTGTCTATTTTGTCTTATTAGTGGTACAATGAGATGAAAGAGTTGTAAGTAAGATACCATAGCCGACTTAACTACCAAAGTTACATTGTGTTTCCCGAAACATATAAATATAGCAAAAATAGTAATTTTAATGTTTTTGTTAAGAGTTTGAAAGATCTCGTTAGATAATCTAAAGTCGTTTAAGGTTTGAGATAAGATTACCTAAATATTACATAATTGTTTTTAGGTTTGATCCACTTCTTCAAGATTGGGTTGTTGCAAATCACAAGTCGTCCAAGTATCTAACCTCTAACAGTAATCTACATGAACCATCAATGAAAAATCTTTTAAAATCCTTTTAGGAGAAAGGGATCACTATTTTTTTTTTTTGTGCTAACTCTTTATTTTTATGTTTTTAGGTGTTTCTGTATCATATGTTCTATAACATCACTTCTAGAAGATATAAGGTATAACATTCTATTTACGAAGAAAACCTTATAACCTTATAAATGACAAAATATTACTTTTCTCTTTGAAAAATGTCACGTATATTTAATTTAGGATTATTTTAGAAACTTATTAAATCAAGTCCCTCCTTGATATTTTGAGGTCTAAAATCATAATCATTTGTATTAATTACATTATAGTACTTAATTTCTAAACTTATTTACAATCAAGTTATACTTAGTCAATCATCCTAATTTAATTTCTAACCAATAGCTCTTTATATGTGTGACACATTAGGTTTCCTAATATGTTTCCCCAAATATAAATCACAATCTTAAATAAAATAAGATAAATAAATTAAAAAGCTTAATTTATCACCAATTCAATAAATTTATTGATTTATATTTGAATATCAAGTACAATGTCTAACAACATGTCATAATCCCTTAAATATTAGAAAAGAAATACATGCCTTGACTTAACTTTTTAGTGACTGATTTCTCTGTATAATTATTATCCATTTATCAAAGAATGTTTCATTTAGGCATTATAGTATGAAATGTGTTTTCTCTATCAAATCATGTTTGTTCTCGATACTATAGTGATTGATTCTTTGAATAAGATTTGAAACTCTTTTCAAATGTCATTCCACATTGCGTAAGGATTTCACAATGAATACTATTTAAGAGTAGATAAAACGTTTTTTCTAATTTACCTAGGGTGATGAATCCTCTCTTGATCTCTTAAATACCTTTATATAGTTCATTATATATTCAATATATATTGGTCTGTTACCCTCGATTATGATAATGTGTTGTCAGAAATAACTTACTCACTTTAAGTCTAAGGATCACTTACAAAACTGTGATGTGAGACTTTCTATAGATATAAGAGATCTCTTTATACAGAACTCTCATATGGCTTAGTTTAATGTACATATCATCTAACAAGTATTATTTATGACAAAAAAAATGTTTTCTTTCAAAAATAAAAGAACATAATATGTATCAATCTTAATAACTCTAAATAATTTTCAATCCTAATAGAGTATCGACTAGGAATATTTAGGAATAATACTTTGATGATATAGGAATCTCATAATTACAAACACTTTATAATTGTCTTTGCAAAGTATTCCAAAGATTTTATCTTTACTCTAGACTTATTAATCCAACATCAATGAATATTAAAGATATATAATACCCTTATTAATAATAAATTTGTTTTTAAATGAACAAAGTTAGTCCTACATGTAACCAATCAACTAGCTACAAGACATATACATTAACACTCTCTTACTTATACTAAAGTCAATCACTCACATATTTAATATCATTTCCTTTTATGGTAATCATGCTTTTGTTATGATAGTACCTTATTGTGAGGATTTGTGAAAAAAATTTCATGCAGACACTTGTTCTATCTTAACATTTTTCATTTCTATTATTTGTCTAATAAAATGGAAAATTATATGTTTGGTTTGTTGATTAGACTGTGGTTTCGTTGATTGTGTAAGAGTTTCATTGTTATCACAGTACATGGTCACTGGATCAATAATGCTAGGAACCACACCTAGTTAAGTAATGAACTTCTTGATATAAAGAACATTTTTTTACTGCCTTAGACATAAAGATTTATTCAAAGCTTGCTTGAGTTTATAAATGGATGTTTGTGGCTTGTATGCTTTGTTGACAGATTCTTTAGATTCAAAACCTTTACATCGTGTGATATACATATCTTCATGAAGATTGATATTTATAAATGCAGTTTTAACATCTATTTCCAAATTTCATAATCTTGGTATGCAAATATAGCAAATAGATTCCTTTTGGATTTTAACATAGCTATCAACGAAAAGATTTCATCGAAGTTGTCACACCCTAACATCGCGATGATCTACCCTTTTCCTAGAAGGGAAAAAGGTTTTTTGTGTTAAAGGGGGACATGAATGAGACATATGAAAAGGAGTTGCCACTTAATATTATTATCACTATTAACCATATCCATTCTTTAAAGTTTTAAGTTAAGGGACTAGTTATACTAGAAAGATATTATCACCTTAAAGCATCTTACTTGAGGTAAGTTGCATTGTTATTGTCTTTTATCCCTAATGGTATATTGTGCCTAATATCACTGGTTTATCTACATGGGTGAGAATGGGTCTACTATGATGAGTTAAACCCTAAGTAGATAAGTAGATTTAAGCTTACCCATTCTAAACTCTACGTTATCTTTTCCACTCCTAATTGTTTCTAATCATAATTTGTGACTATTAATAATCTGTCAATCTATGTCAATGAATAATTAGATAGACCTATATTAGGCTCATTGAACCCTGTCCAAATTATAGGGTTAGTTATCACTAAACATTTTGTTTATGCAATAGTGCCTCATGTATAATGACTTTTTTAGGTTCATTTATCTTATAGTACCAAAGTTCACTCATAATTTTTTTTGAATGAGGTTTTTATGTCCATTCCTAAATATCCAAATAGTAATCATTTGAGGTTGATCTACTTTGAGATAAGATCTAGTAGAACAGATGTTTGAGATGTACTAAGGGAATTAATACACGTAATTTACTGCAAACGTAACAACTTAAAATTTAAGAGGAAGATATGTTTTGACAAAAAAAAAAGACTGAGATGCTAATCCTTATTAAAATTTAATATAATAACTCGTTATGAGTCTATTTATCTCACATATTATGAGTGAATAATAAAAAATTTATTTTTTTACATTGTTAAAAAATGAAAGAAAAGCTTTTTAAAGAGGTTTTGGAGTGTTAGCCTATAATGGCCTTTTAATGTTGGTTGAACCCTCGGTGGGTTTTATAAACAATTTATAAAACTAAATGCAAATGTATGCATGAATATGAACATTATCCTTTTATGAAAATGCAAAATCATGCATATATAACACAATGGAATGACCAAGAACATCAAACATAAGCAAGATGCAAACTTTAAATGATTTGAACTAGAAGCGCAAAAACTAAAAAAATATTTGAAAACCATTGAATACATTCTCAATACACACAAAGCACATCGTATCAAAAAATCAAATGCACAAGAAATTCAAATGTCCATACATGTACACAATCAATGTCAAAGTTTGTTCAATCTAAAAAACTTCATCACAATACACATCCAAAGCTACTATAAACCAAAATAATCATTTACATAATATTTAGGGTTTAAAATAGACCTTTCAGAATGGATGAGGTGGACTAGAAAAGACTGAAACAGTAGATGAGAATGTGAAAACAGTGCTAGAAAAGTTGTTAGTGACATCTCAGATTGCATCACGTTGTTTAGCTAAACTTTGAAGAGAAGAGGCTTGGGGCCTGGTCTATAATAAGTACCACTTTTATTTGTTTTCTAATGGTTGTGGTGGTTTCGATCACCGCTAAGGTATATGGAGATTTGGTTGTTCAAAGTTTGGCCTCATTTTACCTATAATGTTATTTATTTCCAACAACTTGGGTTACAATGTGTGTCAAGCTTAGTGGTGGGAGAGGAGGCATATGAGATACTTTGCAGGCTACACCACCTCCTTCTCTTTCTAATGGTGATATCGATGTCAATCATCATCGATCTATAAGAGAGATCCAGCACCTAGGAGTTTCGATTATATGCTATTTATTTCTTTGGCAACTTCACTTATTTTTTGGTGTTTTATGATGAGAGGAGGTTAGAAAATTTTGTTGGATGATGAGGAGAGGTGAGAGAAAAAGGTTATGGTTATTGTTGTGGTGGTCAGAATGGTGGTGGTTAGCCAGACAATGGAGAGGTAGGTTAAGATGTGGGTTTTTAGTTTTGTTTTTGGGTTGTTTAGGAGAGTTGTTAGGGTTTTTCATGTTGTTTCTTTCTCAAATTTTAGTCCTCTTCTCTATTTCTTTTTCACTCCTTTTCTTTATCTTCTTATGGTAGTTAGGGTTTCTCACATCTCCCCTCTTCACACTATTTTTTTTTCTATTTATACTACTCAATCTTAGAAATATTTTTATTTATGATCCTTTGTTCTAAGTATATCCTAAGAATATCCTTATTGTATTTTTCTTTTTGATCCTTGCTTCCTTTTGCTTTGCACTTTAGCTCACTTGTCCATTTTACTCCTTATTTTTATTTTTTTATTTTCACATTTTAATCTTTTTCATAAGACAACATTAATATCAATTCAAGAATTAGAAAATGGATGCATTAATGGACAAGATGCATCGAAAGCATATTTTTGAATTTTTATTTTTAAAAAAGATGTTGAAAATTACAAAATGGGCACAAATTTGTTAAAACATAATCTTGAATTTTTTTATTTTTTTTAGAATATATCAACAAGATAAAATAGTTGAAAATCATGAAATAGGCGTGTGAATGGCTGAAATGCATTGAAAACACATCTTTTGAATTTTTTGCTTTATGTTTTCATTTTTGGAAAATATTTTGGAATTGGAGGTCAAATTTTGGGTTATGACAAAAATCAACACTTTGTCTTTATTTGTAATTTTGGGAAACTAGTCTAGCTTTGTATAATTGTAGATTATCATCCATATCAATCTTTATCTTGAAGGCCCTTTTATATCCAATGATTTTTATTCATTCTAGTGGATCAATGTCCACACCTAGTTTGTGTATATGAAATTCATCTCAGATTTTATGGCCTCATGCCATTTATTAGAACCAATATTAGATATTCCTTTCATATAATTGATAGGCTCATCAAGTATGATCAATTTCATTATTTTTAGCTTTCATGTGAAGTTCATATCTCATTGATACATGACATGTCCTACCAAATCTATGAAGTTCTTGTGTTTCTTGAGCTTCTGGCTGAATATCCAATGTTATAGTCTCGGGCTCGGGTTCTATTTGGATATTAATTTATGGTTCTTGAACTTCTTTAAGTTTTATTTTTCTCTTAGTACTCATTTTAAGAACAAATTCTTTCTTTTAGAAGGTAACATGTTTTGAGACAAACACCTTTCGCTCAATAAGATAGTAAAAATAATATTTAATAGTTTTTTTTGGATGTCCCACAAGCTTATATTTATCTAAATTAACTCCTATTTTTTTTAATACAACACCCTTCATATATGCCTCATATCCCTAAATATTTTATATGGTTAGTTTAGTCTCCTGTATGTTTTATATGGAGTTTTATCAACAAATCTTATTAAAACCTTATTTAAAAGGTGAACAACAGTTTGAAGAGAATAGGCCCAGGAAGAAGGTGGAATATCTATATAACTTATTATAGACCACATCATATCAAATAGAGTGTGAATTTTCCTTTCAGAAAGTCGATTATGTTATGGTGTTTCATGAATTGTCTATTATGAGAGAATCCTAAGTTTTTGATAATCTTTAAATTCTTGGATCAAGTTTTCATCAACTCAATTAGAATGAAGTATTTTAAAACTCATTCCATTTTATATTTCAACTTCACTTCTAAATTTGTTCAACCTTTCAAATGATTCAGACTTGTGTTTCAATAAATACACATAACTATATCTAGAATGGTCATCAATAAATATGATGAAATATGTATATTCATTTATAAAAAAAAATAATCATTGGTCTATATACATCTTTATATATCAGACCTAATAATTATCAATTTCTAGTATCAGCTTACTTAGAAAAGTTCAATAATAAGTTTCTACAACTAACGCAATAACTCTTGCTCCATGACCAACATGTAGGTCCATTTCACCTTTACACAATCTTCCACTTCTTTTTAGCTCCTTTATATTATAGTAACTATGAAAAAGATATCCAGTATCCAATATTTAAGAACTATTATATGAAGTATAAAGATAATTATCAATTATAAATAGAATATAAGTGTTCACAAATGAACCTTTTGTCATCTTGTAGTAGAATAATTTCATAGAAGTCTCATATCTCTTAGCCTTACTAGTCACATTAAAGAACTCTTTGATATGTATAATTATTGTTTAAGTATTCATATTCACATGCTTTCTCTGAAGTTTAGGTAACATACTAGCTAACATCGCACATGTAGCCCATCATCATCAATATAACATTGATATTTAGTCTTAACTTCATCATCCCATCCTCATCAAGGACAAAATTAATTGGATTTTCAAGAACATATATTGATTGAGAACATATTAGATTATTTGGGAGGGCTATTAATTTATAAATATATCATATATGTTTCGTGTAACTATTGTCTCTAATCTCATACGATAATGAGTGACTCATCCAAATCATATAAGTTTTGTTAAATAGGACCCAATTTCTATAGCATTAAACATATTAGATTAAAAGTAATCTTGAGTGCCTCATTAATTTATCAAAGAATAAAACTATGGTTTTATCCTTAAAAATTTGAAAGACAACAAATCATATTCTCAATATATACTTGATATTTTAATAAGGTATTTGTAATATTATAATCAGGTCTCATTCCATGGGACGATTGATATATCATACATAATAATTATATAAACATACAGTTTTAGCATGTCATTCTAATTGGAAGATTATGGACATATCTAAACTAATTCCCTCGAGCCATTGATGGGAATTAGGTGGTCAAAACTCAAGTAGTTGATGTAAATCTTCATCACCATAGTTGTATCATTTTGCACCGTTATTTCTTCGTCTTCAATTACAAAATATTCATATCTAAATTCATACATCTCTAAATTACATAACATTTACATAATTGAATAAGAAACCTTAAGTTATATCCAATTGGAATTAGATGAAAAAAGAATTTTACAACTCATAAGAAAACATTCATATATTTCTAAATTACATAACATTTGCATAATTGAATAAAAAACCTTGAGTTATATTCGAGTGGAATTATATGAGAAAAGAATTTTACAACTCATAAGAAAAATAGAGAAAAAATAGTACACATATGCCTATTTAATCTTACAAAAGCATTCAACCACATATAAAAAAAATCATATTGGTCTTCTAATGTTCATAATCATCCTTCATGGATAAGAACACATTACTAACATTTAAAAATATTTAATTAAACTCAATTTCATAATTTTTCAAAATTTATAAATTTTATTTAATTTAATTTTCCTTGAGAAATTATTTTTCAAGATTTCATAATAAAATTCATCATATTAAGATTCTTATTAACATTCTAAACTATTTTAGTATCAATTAAATGAAATTCTTGGCTTCAAAACTCAATTTATTTTAGATTAAAAAAATATATAATTCAATTAAAAAATTTAATCAAATCCCAATTCAATTAGGATATTTCAAAAATAAAAATTTATAATTAAATAATTTCAATCATAATACAATTAAGATATTAATAAAATAAAAAATAAATTAAATGATTTAATTCAATCTTAATCCAATTAGGATTTAATAAAAAATACAAATTTTGAATTAAATAATTTAATTCAATCCTAATCCAATTAGAAAAGTTAATTTTTTAACTCATTTAATTTAGGGTTTTAATTCTAATATAAAATTAATATTTTATACATAGAGAGGTGGAATCATAAACGTGTCCCTAAATACTCTGTCGTAAAAAGGTATAAGGCTTCAATGGTGTAATCATAATTCTACCAGCTCTAAATCTCTAAACGTGTCTCCTGAGGCAGAATTACATTTTTCTCCCCATTTTCTTTTTCCTTCGCTACCAATAATAGGCTCACTACCCATTGCCGATAGCAACCTTAGCAACGTTAGGGTCTGCCCAAACGTTGTGCTGCCACTAGAATGAGGCAATAGCTCAAGACACACTAGGGCTATAGTGATGGGGCAGCACCACCAACATCGAGCTGGTCTGGTGCACTAGGCAATGGCCACTTACACCAGCCATGTTGGGGCTTAACCAGGGCTCACAACCATCCAAAACCTTTATTTTTTTTCTAATAGATTTTGATCAAAAATAAAAAAATCCAATCAAATAGGACTCGAACAATAATCCATACAAACCACCACATATAAATCTCCTAAAATATTTTTAGAATAGAGGGATCACTATATCTTTTTGTGCTAACTCTTTTTTGTGTGTTTTTAGGGGTTCTCTATCTTATATTTTATAACATCACTTCTAGAAAATATGAGACATCGCATTCTATTTATAGAAAAAAACTTGATAACCATATAAATGGTTGTCACACCCCAAACCCCAAGATCATGATTTTACATGAAAACATCTATGACTTATGAGCATACAAGGCATCTTAACTCTAAAAAAAAAGTATACTCAAAATAATACTTTGTTATAAGAAAATACCTTGAGTCATAAATTAACTAAACCCAATATAAATTATTTAACATCAAATAACCTAACTTCAAAGTCAAATAAAACTAAATGTACTATAAGTCTAAAATCATAAATTGATTTAATTATTAAAATCTAAAAAATCAATTTTAAACTTCTAAAATAACCACTTTACACTTTAAACCTCTTCCAAACCATATGAAAAATAAAAAAATAAGGGGTGAGTACCCCACACTCAGTAAGTAATATTTCATCTCCCTAGCTAGACCAAGCATGCCAAAACTTAATAGTGTATATATATATATATATATAAAACTTAAAATTAGTTAATTTATCATACAAAAATATTTGTACTTTAAAAGATTGAAAAGTACAAAACATATTTATAAATCATTCACAAACCTAAATAATTCAAACAAATTATTTTAAACATAAACTTGGATTGCACACTCATATTCAAAGTCAAATTTAGAATCAAAATACTATGATTACTCTAACCACAATAATAATAGGTTATATTTTACCATATGACTAGAATTCAAATTCTAAATAGACATGACTATAAATGTCAATACCCCAAAGACCAGGTTCAAAGAATAGTTAATTAAATTCATCTTCTTATTCAATCCATGAATGTGTTCCAAAAAATAATAATATTCAAAACACATTTGTAATCATAAACAGACTTTCACAAAATACTTAACTTTATTTACAAATTCTTTATCATGTTTGATATATATATTATTTACAAATCATTTATCATGTTTGATACTTCTAATTTATGAAATAACAAATATTTTAAATATATAAGTACCAAAATAACTTTTTAAAATATTTATTATTTCATAAATTAGAAGTATCAAACAATATAAATGATTTGTAAATAATATATATATAAAACTCAAAATAACTAATCAAATAGATGAACAATTACTTGCTTATTAAGCATATCCAATATTAACATTAGAGACAATCAAACACTCCTAACAATAATAATCACCATAAATTATATGCTCACTAATATCTAATGCAATATATAAGCTTATTTCTAATTCCTAGTTTAATCAAAGCTTAAATATATCACTAGTAGAAATGACTCTAAAATCCCTTCTGAAGATCACCCAACATTATAACCATGTCACTACAACCCCTTCCTTTAATAATAAAATATCTATTTTAAATAATTAAATATAAAAAAATTAATGAACTAAAAGATATGGAAATTATGGTCCCAAAATAATAATATTATAAAACACAATTAGAAAAGGCTAAGAAATATTTATATTTCAAGTATAGAAATATTATAAGTATAATTAAGGTGAAGGTGTTGAAAATTATTAATTCTAACGCTTTTGAGAAAATGATTTATTAAATTCATTCATTCATTTACATAAAAATAAAGTTTTGTTTATGAAACATCTTCCACTAATCAAATTCTATATGAAAATGAATTAATTTTAGTATATTGAACCTTTTAAAACCAAACTATAAAAGTTGTTTACTCTTGAAAATAAATTTAAGTTATTAACTACTCAATTTTAGTAATTAGAAATATTTTTTTCATAAATTCATAAAAAAAATCTCTACAAAATATTAAAAACACATTAAAACTCATTGGTAACATATTAAATAGAAACAAAAAGTTTGGGCTATCAAACATTCATGGTGAGTTGTACTCTCCAATTAACTGAGAGTGAGCTTAAAAGAAATTATGTTCTTATAAACCTAAAAATTACATATTTAAGTTACCTACTTTCAATAATCATAACTCTTAATCCACAACACTAATATGGGTGAATGACCTATCAAATTGAAGAACCGATAACATACTATAACCAGGTATCAAATTCTGAATGTAACACTTAATGAAAGTCCATATTTTTATGGCCTAAAGTTAACAACTTGTCATTTTGCTTCTAATTTCTTAATTTTACTATTACTTTAAATTGATCTAACAGAAAGATATAAAATCACTTTTAATGGCTTCCTATCAATATAAGATTCTGTTAGTACAACACCCTCTTTAAAAGTGATAAAAGATCAAATATCATAAATAACCTAATTCCTAAACTTTTTTCAATAACCTTAGTATGCATGCAAAAAGTCAATTAAAAGGTAAGGATAGAGAATACAGATCTTAAATTGATAAAAGAAATAAAAACTTTGGCCTTTTATCAAATATCCTTCTTAATCTTTCTCTCGCTCTCTATTGATATAGGCGTTGATTGTCTTATAAAATAAAGTATGAGTTACTATATGATTTTATTTTCTTTTTATTCTTTAAATTATTATGTAATTACTAATATACTCATTATTATTTATAATATTATTAATTAATTAATTAATTAAAGGGCTTGATAAAGACCTAATTAATTATATTATTTTATTTATTATTACTTTTTTGGGCTTTCACATTCTCCCCCTTTAAAAGAGGTTTAGTCCTCTAAACTTCACATACCAAGTCCTTTAAACAATTTTGGATGCGTTTCTTTCATATCACTTTCATATTTCATGGTCTTACACCTTAAATTTTGCTCCTTTTTTTCCATAATCTTAATTGGTACCTCATCATATATTAAATCTTCTCAAAGTTGTAGAGAAGTGTAATCTACAACATGATTATGATTAGGAACATATTGTCTTAGCATAGACATTTGGAAAATACTACAAGCACCTAACAATGTTGGTTGCAAGGCAAGCTTATAGATCATTTTTCCAATCCTTTCTAATATCTCGAAAGACCCAACATGTCTAGGATTTAACTCTCATCGAATTCCAAACCTCATTACTTTTTTTATTGGTGATACCTCGAGAAAGACATGATCACCAACATTCGATTCCAAACTATACCTCTTATAATCAACATAACATTTTTGCATACTCTTTGATGCATGTAGTCTTTCTCTTATCAATTTAACCTTCTTCATAGTCCTTTATATCACATTTGGTTCCAACTCCTTCCCCAATATCCTATCTTCACCTACATCATGTCAATAAATAGGTGACCTACATCTTTTCCCATAAAGGCTTTATAAGATGCCATCTAGATACTTGCTTAATAACTATTTTTATAAGCAAATTCCATAAAAGGTGACTAATCTTCCCATGAACCTCTCATATCAATCACACACCCTCAATATATCTTCAAGAATCTTTATGGTCTTTTTTTAGTGTCCATCAATTTGTGGGTGAAAAGGTGCACTAAAACTCAACTTTCTACCCATAACATTGTGTAAGCTCCTCCAAAACTAAGATACAAAATGACTAACTCTATCCAACACTATAGATAATGGAATGTCATGCAGTCTCACAATTTCTTTAATGTACAACTTTTCTAAATGGCCTAAGGAAGTCTCAACTTTGAAAGCTAAGAAATATGTATACTTAGTCAATCAGTCAACAATCACCTAAACTACATAATTACCTGTTTGAGTTCAAGGCAACACAAACATAAAATCTATGGCAAAATATTACTTGCCCCTTAAAAATATCACATATATTATTTCAAGATAATCTTAGAAATTTATTCAATCAAGTCCCTACCTATTTTTTCTAGGTCTAAAATTATAATCCCCCATATTAATCATATTATAATCCTTAATTTCTAAAACTTATTTGCCATCAAATCATACTTGATCAATGGTTCTTAATGTGTATGACTCATTAGGTTCTCTAATATGTTGTCCCAAGTATAAATCGCAATCCTAAATAAAATAGGATTAAATAATTAAATCATTATCTTATTATCAATTCAATAAATTGATTGATTTTTATATAAAGATCAAGTACAATATCTAGTAATGTGTCATGATCTTTAAATATTAGAAAAGTCATATATGGTTTGACTTAACTTCTCACTAACTAGTTTCTCAATATCATTATTTTCTCTTCATCAATAATGTTTTGATTTAGATATTAAAGCATGAAGTGTGTCTACTCTATCAAATCATGTTTGTTTTCGACATTACAATCATTGATTATTTGAATAAGATTTAAAACTCTTTTTAAAACTCATTCCACCTTGCACAAGGATTTTACAATCAATATTATTTAAGAATAGATAAAAAAAAAAATTTAATTCACCTAGAGTGATGAATCCTATGTTGATTACTCAAATATTATCATATAGTTCATGTTATGCTTAATATCTAACTATTTGTTATATTTGATGAGGACAACATATTGTCATGATAAAATAATAACACTCCCCTCAACTATCATGTCAGCCTTTTCATATAAATAAACAATATCTATATATGGAGTTCTTATGTTGATTAGTTCAATGTACATTTCATCTAACAAGCATTTACATATTAGTCTCAGGATTCACTCATACCTTGGCTTATAAAAACAATTGTTTCATTTCATAATGAAAAGAATATAATATGTACTTGTCTCAAAAACTCTAATTAATTTATAGTCTTAATAGAGTATCAACAAGGAATATTTAAGAACAATGCTTTGAGGCAACAAGAATCTCATAATTATAAGCACTTTTATAATTTTCTTTGCAAAATATTTTTCCCCCAGATAACTTTATCTTTATTCTATACTCATTAATCAAATATCAATGAATATTAAAGATAAATAATATTTATTAATAATAAATATGTTGTTTCATGAAAAAAGTCAATTCAACATGTAACTGGCCAAGTCAGTATAAGGGATGTACATTAACAAGCTGATTATATTGGAATTTAAGAGGCAATAAGTGAGGCTACATGGATTAAGAATTTCATATTTGAATTTATGTGGTTCTTAGCATAATTGACCCAATAGTTGATTATTATGATATTAATAAAGTCATTACACAAACGGGGAACCAAGTCTTATAAAAATTCCAAACATGTACAAAATTGATATCACCTAATACAATAGATCTTGAGATGAGGTAATGTGATCATAGAGAAAGTGCATGCTAAGAATATTATAGACTCGATGACAAAAGCATTATCCCAGAAGAGATATGAGAGTCATGTTTAGGTATTCGGTATGAGATACATAAGTGATAGGCTTTAGTTTAAGTGGAAGATGAAAGCTTAATGACTTATGAGTTAATAGATATTAGTTTATACGTGTAAACATAATATAATTGTTTAATCAACCTAACCATTTTTTAGCTTTCAAGTTTGTTTTAATTACATTATGCTTTTACTTATTTGATAGGATTCATCATTTTTTGTATTAAAAAGTTAATGTCACCGACCACTTATTAAGTGGATGATTTTTGAAAATCTAAGCACATAATATGAACTGATTTGATAAGAGTTATTAAATCAATTTCCATAAAAAAGTTCATCTACTAGGTAATAAGAGCAAATTGAGAAGTGCATATATGAAGTAGATACATTCCTAGTCCTAGGTTTATGTGGCACTATAAGATAAAGTTATCAAATTCCATAGTGACCATACTTGAAAAAAGTTATAAGAAATCTTGATTGATTCTTTATAGTCATTGTTGGTGTCATAATGGATTGGATACTCACGTACTTGACTATGTAAGACAAGATGTATGGGTAAAAGTACTCATGTTATCTTTTATACAAATGGTTCTACTAACACTAGGATTGTAATTAACCATTATTGCAAACATGATTAGGAGCCTAAAGGATCACACATATAAAGTATTGAGTACTTCCTAAAAGAGATTTAATAGAACTATGACTCACTTAGAAGTCTTAAGGAGATTAGACTCTATACCAATCCCAATAAGGTTAGGGTTACGATCATATTATAAATAGTAATCTAGATTTATCCTTAAACTAGAATACTAATGAGATTATGATTCGTTCTAAGAGTTCTAGTTGAACTAGAACTCTTGAAAAGATTCCAATATTAATAACAATTAAGACATGGTAGATAGGTTGGGGTATTTGACATAATATCAAACTAATTGGGTTTATGATAGATTGGGCTAGTAATTAAAACTTTGTATATAGGTTGGGCTATTTGACATAGTTTCAAACGAAATGGGTTTATGAGCATTGGAAGCTCACATAGTAGGTGTGAGTCTTTGCCATCCAAATGGACTTATGAGCCAATATGATAGTTTTGGTCATCACTATCTACATGGGCTTAAGAAAAAATATAAAATTAGAAGAACAAGTCCAAAAGTTTTGATTTACACATAACCCTAGCTCAACTAGGATTAAACCTATTATTTATCTTATCTCTTAAAAGGTATTTGGATCAACATCAAACATAATATGTTTTGATTATATATAAATTAAAATAAAATATAAAGGATCGTATTAGAATGGGTTTTAAAGTGGGAGAAATCAAAATTCTTAGTAGAAAGACACAACCAAGAAAAAAACTTAAAAGTATAGATAACTTTTTTCTCTTTAGTTTCTCTAAGTGAAAAAGACTTGTCATCTTTTTCAATTATTTCTATGTGCTGATCATTATTGGATGACAACTAGCATGAACTCCAAAATAACTTTTCCTTGATAAAAAAAGAGTTATATATTTGGAATTGGCATTCATTCATGTATGGATTGCCACTAAAGCCCAAGCAATTCAATGACTTAAAGGTTTTACTACAATTAAAGCTGAAAGAGATCTCTTCTTATTTGATAGTTCTCATTTTAAGCACAAGGTATTCTTTAGTTGATAAGTTTTGATTGATATTGTACCATATGGGTTATTATAGAGAGGTTGAAAGATTTAAATTTTGTTATGTTTATGCCTCAATGACCTACACTGAAAATAATAAAAGTTATCTCTTTAGTTAAATCTGTCTCACTATTAAAACCTAGAATCCATAAAATCTTTGAGTTTTAGCAAAGCTTAATATTTTTCTGACATCAACACCTTAAACACCACAATTTTCTATGATTATAATACCCAAAAATCAATTCTAGAAAACAAAAACTCCAATATTTAGTAAAAATCTTGCTTTCTTAAAATGGAACTTGTTACAACTACATTTATGGACTAAATAGACAAGGCCAAGCTTGAAAAAAGATCTGCACAACAATTCAAAAGCATATGATATATTATTTTCCTGCTTAATTTTGTATTTTAATAATTTATTCTCTACTTAGCTTAGAACTTTTAATTTAATTAGAGTTTTATTATTTGTGAATCTTAATGCTAGATATATTCTATTAGTAAATTTTAAATAGAAACCCTTTTTTATAAAGGATTTTAGGTTTAGAACTAATACAAATAGGGATGTCTAGTTTATTATATGAACATTTAGAATATTTAGACTTATATAAAATATCACAGATTTTTCTCTAATTCCTCTATAGTGTTACGGCTCTATGTTTAGGTCTTGAGAGCACTAGCTTTTATCTATGTTATATGCCATATCAATTGGTATCATAGTAGGTTAGCCTCTTTGATGGACGAAGACGGTCACAACCCATCCTACGATGCAAGAGTGAAAGCTTTTTAGGGTGTTATGCGGGCTTAGGAGTTGAGAATGGATCATTTAGAGCAGACTCATGAACATATAATGGATCGTTTGGATCAAGCCATAACATGTCTAACTTGACTATTGGGTGATGCAAACAAGGATCATAAAAAGGAGAGGAACTTACCTAGAGACTTACCTCGAGGCATGTTTAACCCTAAACCTATTCCTGAAGATCCATCTAGATAACTAGTTATATATGTAAAGAGTGTTGGTGAAGGTGAATTTAATGAAGGTCATAAGGCCTTAACATTCCTAGATAGACTACCATAACAAACACATGATTTTTGCATAATATGGAAATCCTAGTATTCATTGGAGATTTGGACATAGAAGAATTCATTGATTAGGTTGCAAAATGTGATAGGGTTAATGAGTACTCATCTTTCTCAAAAGAAAAGATGGTTAAATAGATCGCATATAACCTAAAGGGTAGAGCTTCTTCCTAGTGGAAACATCATACATATACATGGTTAAGAGAAGTGAGATAACTTATTACATCATGGATATACATGAGGTAGTTGTTACATGAGAGATTATTTCCTCCTAACTATGTGAAATATTTATTTCAACTATACTAGGATTATGCATAATGTAGTAAATCAGTTAATGAGTATACCGCTGGATTCTAAAGGCTATTAGAATATAACAGGCTCTAAGAGACAAACAATCAATAAGTTACAAAGTTTATAGGAGGATTAAAACTAGTAATCTAAGATAAGATCAGAGTACAGATGTTGTTTATGCTCTCTAGAGAAAGGAATATGGTGTTAAGATTGAGATGCTAATGCAAGAGAGCACTGACAATAGTATAAAAATGGATAGGTTTGATCCTTCTAGGAGGCTATATAATGAGACTATGATTAGATTCTACTAATAAAAAAAAGACAGTACAACCATCAAGGCCAACTCTTATGAGGCTAGATATTACTAGACTTGACAAGGCTTTGAGAAAACTAGTTCAAATGAACAAACCAAATAACCTTTATGTCAAGCCAATGATATCCAAGTGCTTTAAATATGGAGAACCATGAAACCATTCCAGGGATTGTAGGAGACATAAATTGGCCAATCTAATCAAAAGGCAGTATAAGCCACAATCCTTCAACAATGAGGGTGAGTTGTGTAAACTTAGAGAGGGCAATACAAAAAATTTAAATAAGTATAATGATGATGAGAGACAACCCATGTGATTAAGAAGATGTTACTAACACCAAATATTGTTGAGGATTCGGAGTGAAATAAGTTATTTCATACTCATTGTACCATTATGACTTAACTATTAATAGTGGAAGCTGTGAAATATTTTTGGTAATCATATTGCTAATAAATTAAAATCACCACTAGAACTTCATCCTAAAACTTACAATATTGGGTGGATTAAGTTGGAATGGGAGATATGGGTAAACCAACATTAAACAACACCTTTTTTCCATTATAAAGTATAGGGATGAGATGTATTATGATGTGGTAGATAAGGACGAATGTATTTTGATCTTCAGTAGGCCTTTGAAATATGATGTGGATGTTAAACACCTAAGTAGAGATAATTTGTACAAGATTCAAAAGAATGGTGTGAATCTAATCTTAAAGCATCTAAAGGAAAGGGACAAGATTTTTTATATGACCCCTGTGGATATAACAATTCAGAAACCCACAGTCAAATTAAATCTTCCTATAAAAGCTAAGAATAGGTTCGGAATTAAAGTTCACATAACAATAACCTATACTGAGGAACCAATACTATAAGTAATCAAACCCCCAGCCAACAATTATAGAGAATCATGAAAGAGGAGTATAAAAGACATCATGAAGATTAGTTAATTCTTTGAGAATTCAAGAGAAGTTCTTTTAACAACCAAAGCAAGATAAATCTCTCACAACACACATAAAAATACAACAAGAATATAATTGATAACTTAAACAAATAATGTTTTTACAATGCTATTTATACTTAAAAAACCCTTGTGGACCTAATTGACTACCATTATCCCAAACATTAAAATAAAATAAAAATAATAATTATAAATTAAAAACCTAATTGTCACCCATGATAAACTAGGAAAATTAGATGTAGGATAAAATCCTTGCCTGAAAACAATTCTTGGCTAATTAAACATATTGTCACCGCTTGGTATTTTAATCAAACAAGAAAACTTCTTTAATTAAATTTCCTTAATAAGGCCGCAAGCCACCCCAAAGAAAAACCGATGATTCTAAATTTAAATAAGCCTAGGAAGTGATGGATCAGGCCCTACTTATGCATAAATTAAATTGACTAAGGTCTGATATTCATTTTTTGATGTTGCCTTCTTGGAATCCACATTGGCCCAAATATTTTGAATAAGCCCATTAAATATATATTTGAGCTTTTTTTACCTTGATCTTGCAATTGGATCAATTAGGGATTGCAATAGATCTTTTGGTGTACTTTTAATCATATCACTTTTATTAGAATGACTAGTTTAAAACATGAGATGCAAGTAAATGTATAGAAAACTAGGTAAATTCATGCATTGATTATGAAGGTGTTAGTGGATGAACAAGCAAAAGAGAAATTGGTAGAAATTTCTAAAGCACTTAAGCCTTTAGTTACTAAGTTTAAAGAGATTTTACATGATGAATTGCCAGAAGGATTGCCATCAATGAGAGATGGTCGACATCAAATTTGATGTCGGGAGCTAGCCTTCCAAATCTGCCACATTACCGAATGAGCCCTAAAAAGGGTGAGATATTTAAAGAGAAGGTAGGGGAGATGTTGAGAAAACGGTCAAATTTAAAAGATTCTTAGTCCTTGTGAAATTTCAATATTATTGACTATAAAGAAGGATGACAATTTATGTATGTGTGTAGACAGTCATGTCGTCAACATAATCATTATAGGATACAAGATTATGATTCCTCAATTAGATGACATGCTTGATCAGTTACATGGGGCATTAATATTTACAAAGAATGACTTAAGGAGTGGTTACTATTATATTTAGATTTGACAAAGTGGTGAGTGGAAGATAACTTTCAAGATAAAGAAAGGATTGTATGAGGGTGATGGATAACGTTATACATCCTTTTATAAATAAATTTATGGTTGTTTATTTTGATGACATCTTGATTTATAATAGATCCAAGATTGATCATGTGAGACACTTAAGAAAAGAGTTTGAGGTGCTGTTATAAATCATATGTGAATATAAAGACATGTAGTTTTATAACTAATAAGCAATTTTTATTAGGCTTTATTGTTAGTGTAGGTGAAGTAAACCCTCGTGTAAATGTAGGGGCGAGGGTAGCACAACCCTTACCGAGTAAAGGAAGCTCTGGATGAAAAGACATAAATAGGTGATAGAAATAGTAATAAATATGATGTGTAATGGATAGGATGACCTTCATAAAGTAATTTAAAGGTATTGATGAAGTTGAAAAGAGAATTATGAATTTTGGGTTCAAAATTCATAACGTCAACGAAACTAGTAATAGGTGTTGACAGATAAAATAATAAGGAAAATGAGAAAGTGATTCCAAGGAATTATTATGGTAATAAGAAGTAAAATATAAGAAATGATGGTACGAAAAAGTGATGGTGTAAGCACTACTTAAAAATCAATAATGTTACTATGAAATAGTAATAAGTCTGACAATATATATATATATATATATATATATATATATATAAACTTATATTATCCATACAAGGATTGAACAAGAAAATTTAGATTTTGGCATGAAATCACCTACTAACCAGTTTTACGCTATCATGCATAACGCGGAATCCGACCATTAGATCGGGTTGAGAGTTTGTGAGGAGTCTCCTAATGTATTTTTATACCTTAGGTTAAAATATTATGTCAATCAAAGTTCATGAAGACCTTATGATTCAGGTCGGCAGCGAAGTATGTTACATGAAAAAAACACGAAAGCATTATAAAGGGTAAGATAGTAAACTAGGCAAAATTTCTCTTTATAAACAAGAGAAAATTGGCAGAATGTTCCATTAGCTAGGGAGAACAAGAAAGCCTCTATCTTTCATTAAATCTTGAGTGGTTTCATGCTTAATTAAGAGATTTTTATGAGGATTAATCATTCTCTTGAAAAATAAACATGATTTAAGTAAGTTTTGGAGTGAGAAATCAAGAAAATAAGATGAATGTGTAGAGAGACAAAGTGAGAAATTTTGAAGAGAAGGAAAAAGAGTTTGGGTTTTCTTGTATCAAACTCCACGGAAATGGTGTTTAAAATTTTAAGCAAGTCTTCTCCTTCATTTATATGCAATTTTAATTGGCTTTAGTAATGAGTACAAAATGGTTATGTGTTTAAGGTTGTGTCTTGATTAAATGATGAATTATTGTTATTAACCTTGTGATAAAATGTGTTCTTTGATGTATTTTAGGAATGCATAATGTGAAATTATATGAAAAACTGAAAGAAAATCCATGGATTTGTTCAATGGTGGCATTCAACCATAAAAAGGTACTTGATAAAATGTGTTCTTGATTGATTAGGTGGGTTCTAGTTGTTTTTGGATGGAATACATGATCAAAGTTAAAGTGAAAATCATTGTTATACCATGAAGGATATTCGACAAAAATAGGAAATGGTGGAGGAGGGATTTTAAATGTGAAGTTATGTTGAACTATAGTTTAAGCTTGAAATTTCTCCTTGATTTGGTGTGGGTAAGTGACAAATAAACATTCTTTTCAAACTCTTTTAAGTTTACATGATTTTCATGAATTGGTTAATTATGGGTTATGTTAAACCTAGGGTTTGGAAAATAATTGATGTTAATGACGAGTTTAATGTATGTAAAGTAGTTTTTTATGTTAGAAACATGCTAAACTAGGTTTGATGATGTTGGAGTTATAAAAGCAACCTTTGGTTTGACAAGAGGGGAAGTTTGGCCAAGCTAGCAATTTAGGGAGGAAATTGATTTTTGTATTAATGCATACTTGGAAAGGATTATTCATCATATAATTAAACAAGTTAAATGAGTTTGGAACAAGGAATGTTCTTTGGGTGAAGGTTTCGGCCATAATACATAGAAAAGGGTTTAGGATTTTGTCAATTGAATTTATAAACTTAAAGTTGTATTAGATTATTTAAGTCAGTAACTTAAAAGAAAAATGGAAGAGAAAACTCAAGAGCAAATGGCTTGAAGATTTCGGCCATTTTAGGAAAATGGTAGGGAAAACGGTGTTTGAGTGGATCATTGCCTTGAGTTATTGTTAAAACTTAGACCTGAAGATGTTAAAATGATTTTAGAATAAAGGAAATGGAAAGAAATACTAGTTTATCTATTATGTGTTAAGCATTTTTTAATACATCTTCTACCATTCAAAAGGGTGTTGGGTTTGGCATGGTTATCGAGAAGATGGCTATGGATACACATGCTATTACAGAGGATGTGAAACAAAATTTGATGAAGACCAATACCAAATACAAGGAAGCTTCCAATAGACACAACTATGCTAAAGTGTTCAAGGGAGAAGATAAGGTAATGATGTTTCTTCACAAAACAATTCTTGATGGGTTCGTATAACAAGCTATAGTAGAAGAAATATACTCCTTACACTATCCTGAAGAATATTAGTGACAATGCTTATGTTCTCAATTCACTAGATAATATGAGTATTTCTAGAAGTTTAATGTGTCAGATATTTATCATTTATATGATGATCAACCTTTGTATCCAGAGCTTAAGGTGACTCGAGGTCAAGTCTTTCGCAAGTAGTGGGGGCTGATATGGAACATGTTACAACTATATTTATGGACCAGATAAACAAGGCCAAACTTGAAAACGAAAAAAATCCAAGATGACGACTTTTAAAAGACAAGTAAGGATGGGAAGGGGGAGGCTCTCGAAACCAAACGAGACTAGAAGGAATATGGGAACTAGCACCATTCATACAAGTGCTTTTATCTCAAAGAGCCAACAAAAGGGCAGCCCTCTCTCTCTATCTTGTTCTTAGTAAGTCTGTGAAGAAACTTGAAAGTAGTTAATATAAAGCTTGAACTTGTTTTAATTATTTTTCTACTTAATTTTAGATTTTAATTATTTATTTTCTACTTAGTTTAGGACATTTAATTTAATTAGTGTTTTGTTAATTAGGAATCCTAATGCTAGATGGATTTTATTAGTTAAGAAATTTTTAATTAAAAATGTTTTTAGGTCCAAAACTAATATAAATAGAGATGTCTAGTTTATTTTGAGAACATTTAGAATATTCAGATTTTTATAAAATATTAGAGATGTTAGGGCTATAACTTTAGGACTCAAGAACCTCAGTTTTTATCTACAGTATATGCCACGTCATTTCTTATTAATAAAAAAACTCCTCCTCTTTCTTTATTTCTTTATATTTTCCTTTTAATCTATTTTTCAATCAATCTCATATGGATAACCACTAGCCTCGGTGGCCATGTTTTGCCGTAGAGATGGACTATTTCTTTTTGCGTGATAAATGATGTTTAGGTGTTGCAAGCATGTCTTAAAGAAGAAATAAAAATATGTGACTCGAGTCATAGACCCAACTGGATCGAATCAATTGGTTTATTTCAATTATACAAGAAAACCAACAATAAATTGATCAAATTAAAAATAAATAAAAAAAGTGATTCGAAAAACCTAGGGAAAAAATATTTTGTTCAAAAGGGAAAGATGATAAATTTAAATTCACAACCCATTAAATATGAAAGAACAAAATGGGGTAAAAAAGAATGAAATAAAAAGAATTATAAAGCTCTTTGTTTTTTTAAAAAAAAATATGTTAACTTTTTAAACTCGTGACCTGGTTTATTAAACCCGAAACACCCTATCTGAAAAAACCATGAAGTTTAATTCTCAATCAATCAAATATTGAAGGATGAAATTGAAAAAAAAATTAATTATACAAAAGGATTAAAAATAGCAATTAAAAGAATGATGATCCAAATTAAAATACAAAATAAATTTTATATTTGATTAAAGGGTAAAATTAAAAAGAAAAATTAATTTAGGAGAAAGACCTAAAAAAAGAATAAGGATCAAAATTTACCTAAAACTAAGAAATAATTTTTAATTGACTGATGAAATTGAAAAGAATAATACCTTTTATAAAAGGGCCAAGAAAAAATTAGAAATGAAAACAATAAGGACCAAATTGAGAAACATAATTCCATCAATTTGAATTGGAGGATGAAATTAAAGACCAATAAAACTTTTACATAAAGGCTAAGAAAAAAAATTTAAAATCAAAAGAATAAGGATCAAATTAGAAAATATAATATTTGATAAATTAGAATGGAAGGATGAAATTGAAAACAAGTAAAATTTATACAAAAAGGTCAGGAATAAAAACTAAAAATCAAAAGATTAAGGACTGAAGTTGAAATATCAACAACAAAGATGGTCAAGTTATACTTTTTAGGGGAGGAAAGAGAAGAAAAAAAGACCCACGACCGACAAACTAAACCACCAACACCAACACGTGCTACTTCATAAGAAAAAGAACATGTCAACACTTCCAACGATACGACATAATGATATTTTTGGATGCCGAGAGGTGTCGCACAAGCCGTCGAAGAGCACAGACACCTCCCACGAGCCTTTTGGTGTCATGCACATTCTTGTCCTTTTATTATATTTAGCCAAATATCAAATCTTCCCTAAACTAACTTAATAATAATGAAAAACAATTTTGTGGAAAGACAAAACAAGCCTCTTGACTTTAGTTTTAAATTTTGTTTTCTTTATAATTGTTTACTATTTTTTATATTCTATCAAATATCAAATTTCCCCTTAGATAATATTATAATAACAAAAAAAATCATTTTGAAAATATAAAAATACCTCTTCAAAATAGTTTTAATTTTTTTTTCAAATAGTATTTTGATCAATTCAGTATGTAATTGAAGTGATGGGGTAAGAAAGAATGGTACAAAAAAGTGATGGTGTAAGCACTACTTAAAAATTAGTAATATTATTATGAAACAGTAATAAGTTTGAATATATATATAAACTTGTATTATGCATACAAGGATTGATAACTAAGAGATCATGTGAAAAAATTTTAAATTTTTAATATATTTAAAAGCTAGTGTTAAGTTTTTTTTGGTAGAAAAATAAAACCATTATTACATTCCTCGAGTGAATAATGTCTCTGAATTTGAAAATACAACATTTCCCCAATTCCGATCAATTATCCAACAATGTTGTATTAGCTTATTTGTAACCAGTGTGTAGGTATTTGAATTAATAGATCAAAATACAATATTTTTGTCGGATGAGAATTAGTTGAAGTCCTCTTCGGTTGATTAATGAATTATTTGCAGTTTTGAACACGCGCGAGTGAGCGTGGGAGAGCCCAAAGATGGGAATGAATAAACAAATGTATTTGAAAGGATGCGAAAAAAGAGGGCCAAACAGTGGCTTAGATTCGGTCGCTAGGAATTAGATTTGTTTTGGCTTTACTTTTGGACTAGGGATTTATATTGTATCACTCAAAATACAATATTCGGTTCGCTGGCGCACAAAGGACGTGGCCCACATGTGGTGCCTCCTCGTTTGGCCACGTCTTTTAATTAACTTTTGTTTTCTTTAGTGAGCGCAGATCTGGCGTTTTCGGAGTGGGTGTTAGAGCGTGGGAAGCAAAAATTTCTATGCTCCAAATCTAAACGTGTCTCCTTGTAATAGGCTGTTATTGCATTTTGTCCACGGATTTAAAAAAATGGTCGACCTTTTGAGATGACAATGATTGATGCGTTGTCGTTTGCCTTTCGAGTGTTAAAAAATAATAGCATATGTGAACACTAATTAATTTGACCATCGTTGTTTATTTATTTATTTATTTATTTATTTATTTAACCATAAATTTAAAACTACCAAAATTCTCCATAATTGTTAGGGATTGGCTGCTTATTAACTTGAAATCATATCCTTTTGAAGATCCGGAGTTAAAAATCAAAATGGATTGTTTGGAATTTCTTAATGCTAGAAAATATCATATTGAACTTTTCCTTGGACTAAAAAAGTCCCATGTAAGTGTCCAAGTGAAGATGTTCAATTCAATTTGGTTACAGCACCAAACTCTCATAAATATATAGAAAATAGAGTCTATTTCAAGGATATATTTGATTTGTATAAAATAATTTGTATGTAAAATATTTTTATAATGATGGTGGTGATAAAAAAGATGATGCTGGTTAAAAAAATAATGATGATGTAACTAATGATGAGAAGGAGAGGAAAAGGAGGTGAGATGGTGGTATTATAAAGGTGGAGAAGATCGTTGTGATGGTGAGACAAAAGTGATGATTAAAATAGTTTGATAATATTATAAGTAATTTATTATTCGTAAAATATTTTAATGAATTTTACGAGTTAAAAATAATTTCCAACAAATTAATTAAATTTAAAGATTGACTATATTTTTTATTGAATAGTTTTTCTGTAAAATATTTTATAAGAAAACAAAAATATTTTCTCTGTAAATACAAACACGTTCTCCTTCTCCTCTTTGGTTTGTAGTTTCATTTTTCTTTTTTTGGAATAGATTTTTTCCTTTTTAACATGGGAATATCTCATACTCTCACTTCAAATTAGGTGAGCTGAGAAAGCCTCGTAAACAAAGGAAAGGAAAGGTCTCTTTTGACCTTGTATTCCTATTGGATCCGTAAATGAACTTCACTCATCTTTTGAGAGAACCAATGAAAAAATAAAAAAATATCTTCATCATTTTTTATTTTATTTTATTTTTTCAATTATCTACTATACTTTATAAAATTACAATTTACATTCCAACCAACATAAATTTTAAAATTAAATAAAAAAAATCAAATTGTATTCTTATATAATATATCGAAATCTCAAATAAAAAATATATTAGAAATTCATTCTCTTCAAAGTACAATCTATCTCTTCATATATATTTTTCTCTCTTCTCGTGAAAATCTAAACTTAAATTATATTGTGAAGTGTATGAATTTTATTTCTGGATTTCTTGATTAGATAAGATTGAATAAGTCTTGACTTAGATCGATTTAAGAAAGAAAAATAATTTTTTAAGTGGGTTTTGGCTGGGCGATCACAACCAATTAAAGTTTTTTTATTATTATTATTGGGGATCTAGGTTCAGGAGTGGTGGCTAATTTTTCTAAAAAAACCTTCCATAGAAAATTTATAATATTTAATATAATAACTCGTTAGTTATTAAATAAAATAATATTTTTTAAAATAATCATATATTTTTGTTGATAATTTTTTACACGTAAGAGCAATAATATAAAATGTTACGTGTCATTTAAAGTTAAAGATTTAAATTGTAATTTTTATGTAAGTGAAAAAAGACTAAACTATATAATAATCACGTAATATTTCCATGAAAAAAATGAACTTTGTCTATCAAGTATATGTTTTCTTGATAGATAATACACACACAATTGATGAGAGTGGCGAAATGTTTGTACATTCCGAGTATGTGGTGCTTTGCTTCGTTGATGTGATGTACTTGAAAATATTTCATGATAAAACAATTTCATAAATATATATTAATTTCCCCATAATCATTGTAATTCTCATAATTATAATCTATATTTTGAAGCTACATATTTCTTTTGGTGGCACTATTCTCACTCCTTTCCTTCTATTATATATTATTCCCAATCTGTAGTTTTATTGAGTAATTTTTATTTGCTAATTATAATATCTTTCATTTTTATTCTTCTTATGTAATTTTCCTGTTCAGGGTATTTTTCTTTTTGTTTAATTTTTGTTCAATTTGATTGATTTTAATAAAAAAAAAACAATAATCAAATCGAAACAAGTGAATTCTCAAGAATTTAAACCAAAACTAAAAGATTCAATTTATAAAATTGATTGGTTCGATTTGATTAGATTGTTTGCCTATCGAATCAAACCGAAACAATCAAATTTTCGTTTCCCTCCGTAAGATAAATGAGATGTAATATGCCTTACAATCAAACAAGAGTCAAATTTAATATCGATTAATTAACAGTGTTTAACTTATTTTCCAACATAAAAACAATTAAACTGAACTTCTTAATCGTTTTTGTGTCCAGAAAGTGCAGTAATTCAAAAAAATTACCATCAAGAAATTACGTAACTTACACGAAATTCAGAGCTAGAAAAAAAAAAATCTAATTGACCCCTTGTTCATAACCTGAATTTTGGACCAGGTCATGCCGAAGCTAGTTGTTTTAACCATGCAAAGAGTAGGTGATTAGTCCAACCAACAAAAAAGGAAACTTGAAGTTTTTGTGGCAAAAGGCTTTGGGGGCGGCGTGAGTGAGAATTGGGAGCGGTGTATATTTTTAGGGTTAAAGAACTTGAGATCAGTTCTAAAGTTTTTGAACAAAAACTGAACTTAATTTTTCAACTATTCAACTAAGAATATCCACAAGTTTTGCAAAACTATATATGTCGATTTCAAATTTCAAATCGATTTTCATGAATATTTTGTGGATATTTCATAATCGAAATGCAGATCAATTTTTTATATATAGTTTTTCTCGCTTCAAGTTAATTTATTTTTAGTTTTTTATATATTTTTTTATGTGTTGTTGTTAAAAATAAATTTTAAAAAATAAAAAATATTTTTTTAGTATATATTTATATAAAAAATATTTTAAAAAATAATTATTATTACAATATCAAACAGACTCATATACCGTACTACTTAAGTACCGTATTACTTATTATTGGTTATTTGAAATTGTAGATAAACATATCAAGGTGTCCTTCTCATTTATAAGTCACGTATAATATTATGTGTAAATATCCATATGATTTTGCTGTAAGAAAATGACATAAACTTAGGACTGAAGGTAGATTATTCAGCGTTATCAAAAGAAAGAATCATAAAAAATTCTTATCACGTTAATTTGATGTATTATAATATTCTCTTAAGTTTAAAAGAATTTGCCTCCTTTATTAAAATTTTATGGCTAAGAGTTTAGAATCGATTACTTAAGCATATATTTTATAAATCATGTGTTATATAATATCATAAGAACCATAAAAGATCGATAGTTTTTTTATTTTTAACATTTTCTTAACGAGATATTTTATTTTATGTTGATTGATTACGTCCTTCTATTCAAGAAGTTTTGCTTAATATCATCCGGCTTTTTTCTTATTTGATAGAAATCAAATGGGTATTTTCAATGATATTTCGAGATAAATATAAATTAAAATATTTGATCTTGTATCATAAATGGTCCCTTGATTTTTTTTTATATGGCATTTAATTTTTTTTATAAGAAAAGTAATAATTAAAATTTCATTGAATCAAAATAATTTGCAAGTGTAATTTCTCCCTTCCTAATTTTTTTTCAATTAGAAATATAAATTATGTAAAAATATAATTTTTACATTATTTTGTTAACCTAAAGACACCCTAGCTCGAACATTTACCTAGCTTTGATTATAAATTGAACAGGGTGATTGAACAGGGTGAGAGATGATTTGATATGATCCAATTTGATTTATAAAAAAAAATCTCACGATGGCTTCGTTTTAAGATGATGATGTTTTAGATTGACTTAAGTCAACTCAAAACTTAAATTAACTTATCAAATCTGTCTTTAGGCCCACATGGGTATAATAAATTATTTTTTGGAATATATTTTTTATTTAATTATATGACAATAAAAATAGCGATCAAATAAAATACAAAAAAAAAGAGAAAAAAACCTTCATTTAGGGTATCATAAGGCGACGTCGAATGGCGGGTTATCCTCCCGAGAGGTGTTG
Source organism: Populus trichocarpa (assembly GCF_000002775.5). NCBI lineage: Eukaryota > Viridiplantae > Streptophyta > Magnoliopsida > Malpighiales > Salicaceae > Populus > Populus trichocarpa. The sequence continues at coordinate 9,765,425 of NC_037302.2, read as the reverse complement.
GAAAAGGAAAGGGTTTTGAGTATAATCATAAAGTTATGATTATGAAGTTTAGGAGTCGCCACCTAGCATTATGGTTACTAAGAAACCTATGGTTTGCGAAAGTATGGGTAGGGGACTGGTTGTGCAAGGGGAAGACATATCACTATAGTGCACCCTACCTAAGGTAAGTTGCATTATTATTTGATTGTTTTTCTAGGTTATGTTTATATCCAATAGTCTTTGTCTTTAGGCCCACATGGGTATAATAAATTATTTTTTGGAATATATTTTTTATTTAATTATATGACAATAAAAATAGCGATCAAATAAAATACAAAAAAAAAAAAAGAGAAAGAGAAAAACCTTCATTTAGGGTATCATAGGGCGACGTCAAATGGCGGGTTTATCCTCCCGAGAGGTGTTGGAAAAGGAAAGGGTTTTGAGTATAATCATAAAGTTATGATTATGAAGTTTAAGAGTCGCCACCTAGCATTATGGTTACTAAGAAATCTATGGTTTGCGAAAGTATGGGTAGGGGACTGGTTGTGCAAGGGGAAGACATATCACCATAGTGCACCCTACCTAAGGTAAGTTGCATTATTATTTGATTGTTTTTCTAGGTTATGTTTATATCCAATAGTCTTTTTCTAATAACTAAGGTAGATTTCTCTTCGTGAGAGAATATCTATCTTATTGGGTAAAATCCTAACTGTTCTAAAGTCTAAATTCTAGCATTATATTTATTTTGCGCTTTATATATTTAATACTTGAGGGTATAATTTATAATATAATTTTATACCCCAAATATTAAAGTCTACAGCTAAATCCTAGCACTTTAAATATAAAGTGAACAGAATGATTAGTTAAGGATTTTTGATATTTTGGTCGAACCCTAACGGATCATCATAAACTGGTTATGATATCCATTTTACATTTTAAAACATGAGAAAGATGCAATTTTTAAAAAATATATATATATACATGAAAAACTTTTAGGATTCGGCTGTATGTATGAAAACAAAATATATATTTTTTTTAAAAATAAAATTTAAAATTTTTTAGATTTGTTTTTTAATTTTCAAATTTTTTAAGAAACATTTCGTAGAAAACTAGGTATTTTAATACCGGATTTGTATCTTATAGTGTAAATGTACAACCCAATATTATGCAAAATTGGTAGAAAAACATGCGAGAAAATCATAAATTTTTTAAAATGAGTTTTGAAATTTTTTGGAAATTTTTTTCATTTTTTAATTATTATTATTATATTATTATTAAGTATATTGGGCTAGGCTAGACCCAGCCAGGTCGAGTTGGGCCAACTAGCGACCCAACAAATTTGACCTCTCTCTTTTTTTAGAGCTGGGCTGGACCGGCCTAGTTATCTAGGATGGGTCAAAACGAGTCCAGTCCAGTTTGTATTTGCTGGAAAATACAAACCTAGCCTCTCTCTTTTTTTAGGGCTGGGCTGGACCCGACCCAGCCATCTAGGCCAGGCCGCAACGGGTCCAGCCTAGTTTGTATCTGTTGATAGAAGCCAGCTGTTGCAGAACGTGAATTATTTCGCGTCCTACATGGAGACGAGATGGGGGGAATTAAAGAATGAGCTCACCTGGCGCAAGGGTCACGACTGTCGTCACTAGTCTGGCTGAGGACGATGGAAGTGTTGATGGCTCAAGGCAGTGTTGAGGTGGTGGTTAGGTTCTTGTGGTGCAGAGAGAAGAAGAAGTTTGTGGTGGAAAGGGAGAAAAAGGGATTGACAGTGGTGCTTTCTGTCGCCAACGAGGATAGGTTGATAAAGAAGGGTTGTGTTGTGGTTATTCACAACGGTGCAGAGGTGGTGGCAGCTGAAAACACGATGGAGAGAAAGAAAGAAGAGAGAACTAACGGCTAAAAAGAAAAAAACCTAGGAAGGGTGGCTGGTTTTTTGTCAACTTTGCACCTAATTATTTTTTGTTCTCATGCCATGGAATCCAACCCTATTTATATGGGGTGGAAGAGGGATATTTTGTCTTTAATGATGTCAAATCTTGGCCCTTAATTCAGCTAGAAAGGATCCCCACTGTTGGCTCAAAGTGACCATCATAAACTGTCAAGTTTGACAGTTGAAGGCTGCTTGAGTTGATCTCTTTAAGCAGGTGTCATAGCCATTGTGGCACTATTTTGACTAGAAAACTTTGTTTTGATTGCTAGAATTTCTTTACTTATATTGTCTCCTCTTAGTCTTCTTAATGTTCTGGTAATACCTAAAAAACAAGGAAATGAAACTCACGATAAAGATTCTCTTAGATGTCTCCACATCAAGTAAATATAGGACTTAGAATCCTTGTAAAGTATGGACTCCAATTCTTCAATTAATCCAAACCACATTAGAAACCCTATAGCTCAATCCCATGAAAACAATTAGGGCTTAAATAATTCTCATTTAATCTCCCTTTTCTATCCAAAATTAACCCATTTGATTGAGCTGAAAATAGCCAAGAAAGAACACTTTGTCAACAAATCTGTCAAAAAAGTAACAGAAACTTAAAACAATTTAAATAATATGTTTCTGAACTCAGATTGACCTGTAAGTTTACCGCAACATATTTCCATGTGTCTGGTATCTCGCTATAAAATTCTAGTTCAATTTGATGAATAGCTTAAGAGATATGTTTGATCTCACAAAGCTGGTTAGTTGGTATTTTAAAGCAAAATTCAGACCTAACTTGGTTTGTATTAATAAATGACTAGCATGCATAGGCATAACATCACACAACACCTCATCCTTATATTTTCCAACTGAAAAAGAAATCAAAACTTGTTTAGTAAGTCTTACTTCTTCATAACCATTTGACCATTGAAGTAACTTATTTTAACCTGAAAAAAAAACCTATAAAAAAACATTCTTAGAAACTCAATAAACTAATATCTTAACCCAAAAAAATCCTAAATTGGTCCAAAAATACAAAATCTAACCAAAGAAAATTTTTCTTTCTCGAGCTCGATCTAGTTTTTTCAGCATGATAAAGTGTAAAAAACACTTTAATGGAACTATTCTCGTTGAATTGAACGCATTAATATCAAAAATAGGTTTTCTGTCATAGTAATGCGAACAACCATTTACTTTCTCTCTCCTCTTTTATTTTCCAGCATCTCTCTCTCCTCTCTCAAACTCGAGGAATTAAACATGAACAAAACCATGTTTTGGACCAAAATGTAAAAACCTTAAAAAAGAGAATCAAGCTTGAAAAATTAAAAAACTTTAGGGACCAAATGTTTTTTGAAAAAGCTCTATGTCTAGTTAAATGGAGAAAAATGGGCTGTAATTTTTTCTATTGTCAATTTTAGTCCTTAAAGTTCCAATCTTTTTAATTAATGAAATTGATTTATATCTTACCAAATCAAACACTAATTTAATGCCGGAATATATTATAAGCATCAAGGGTGTTCACGGTTCGGTTCGGTTCGGTTTAGACTCAAAAAACCAACCGAACCGAATTACATTAATTTTGTGAAATATTAACCGAACCGGACCGAAAACCGGTTCAAACCGAACCGGTCCGGTTCGGTTAAATCCGGTTTTCTTGGCAAAAAACCAGGAAACCTAAACCTGAACCCTGACCCACCAACCCAAAACTCCACCCGGTCCTTTGGCTCTCTGATCCAAACCTTAGCAACCAAATCTGAATCTGTCATCGAAATTTACAAGAAAGACCTGGAATAATTCAGATACGGCTTGAAAAATGAATCTGCCATTATCCGCGATGTCGCTTCACACGCCGTTCATGATCTCCCCTCTTTCTTCGAGGCCAGCGTTGCCGTCGATCAGGAGTATATCAAGGGGTGATGGGCTCGTTTGGGGAAACCAATCTGGATTTTCACCTTTGCTTCTATGAACATGAACAGGTACCATTGGGGTTTCTTGAACCATAAACAGTTAAACACAATTCAAATGTTTGCTATCCCTGAAGCCAAGAAAACATCTAAACCAAATCTCTCTATATACATATCTGATACATCCATTATCAAGTTGAACCAAACAGAGGAGGCCAGGGCATTGCTTGTTAAACGCTTAAACGCAGATGGTAGTGCAGAAACTAGAAAAGTGCAGAAACTGGGAAAGGAAGATTGTGAATTAATTGAGAGGAAGATTGTGAATTTATTTGGGAAGGAGGCGGCTTTTTGTGAGATGAGATGCACAGGGAGGAAGGGTTAGCGAGTTAGGTTAACTATTTATACCATAATTTTTTGTTAATTGTTTAATGGGTCCGGTTCGGTTTGGTCCGGTTTCTGGTTCAAAACCGGACCAGACCTGCTAAAATTTATGGTTTTAAAAATCGGTTTTTCATTTCGGTTCGGTTTTTTCGGTTAATTTTTCTTCGGTTTTATCAGTTTTCTCGGTTAATCAGTTATTTTGAACACCCCTAATAAGCATATTGTAAGCCCAAAATCTCATTTAACTTCATTTGTAAGGACAAATTTGAAGAAAAAAAATTAATGAAAAAGTAAGAATTGCTTAGAAAAAAAAAAAAGAAATACGTTGCATTGTCACAGTAAATAATGCAATTTGAAAAGAATCTACAGTTAAATCAACAAACCTAATTAATAATATGGTGGGTTCAATCATTTTATTTTTCATGTCTCTCTCTGTCGTTGTTCTTGAGCATCATTATCGGGCACCCTAGAAGGTTGTAACGCTGACACACTATTATAGTTGACAATAATGCATCGACTCTTGGCTCCAATTAATTGCGCAGGTTCTAGCTAGCCATTAATCATGCTTACATAATATCGAAATCCTTGTCTTTCAATCTACCAAACTTGAAACCAGTAAAGAAATTGATGGAGACTGGAACCTCTTATCTAGCTATTGGTTGCTTTATGTACCAAAACATATAACAAGACCAATATTTAATTCCTTTAAGATCTAAGACTTCAAGCTAGAACATTAATAGTCTAGAAATGCAGATTCTTGAGGTCTGAATTTGATTGACAACTCCAAAGCAAACTTTCTTCCCATGTGATTGGTATTAATATAAAATCAACTCTCATAATTCCATTTAATTTAATATATTTGAAGTTCTGATGCTTCTCCACCATGCATGAGAGATTCACATGTATCTGTGGGTCACATTCGATATGTTCTTGTTGAGAAATAATCGATGGAGGATCCTAGAACAACGAGGAAGCGTCTACAACATCAGAAAGGTTAGTCTTAATGACCTGGTAGAGAGAAGAAATTCATGGTGTGAAAGGAATCGTAGCTGTTAAAGATAGGGCTTGGCTGGGGTAAGACGAGATTTGTCTTCAAATCTCAAAGATCATGCTGTCTTGTCAAATGAAAATGTCGCGCAGGTTGTTGAAAACCAATTTCAAAGAATCTTCGAACTGGATTCCAAAATGCCTAGAGCCTAGAGGTGTTGAATCTTGTTTTTCTATTTATCTGACACTTAAAACCCTAGAAATTATAAAATAGTTTTTGTACAATCACTGATTTTAAATACATAAAAATCTAGAAATACCCAGTAACAAGTAAATAAAATCAATAATATTAAAATACAAAGTCTTAAATTACATTAAAATTCGTTAAATTATTAAATTGAATCCTTAATTGTTTTATAGGATGTTTTTCGTCATTGTTTTACATTAGTTTTTACTTCTAAGAATTAAAGTATTAATAAAATCTATAATATTAATCCTTCTATCAAACTCTACTAATATTGAAAAAAATATTGTTAAGATTGATGAAATTCATATAATTTATTTTGACATATTTTGCTAATACCGAAAAACAATCAAACAATCCAATTTTATTTATAAAATTTCAAACTTTAGATAAAAAAAACTTCATAGTTTAAAATCAAACATTTTAATGTAATAATTATGCAACCTTGTTCACTTATAATTAATTCAAAAACATCTATTGATAATCAGATAAAAATTCTATAACTATATTTAGAAAAGCCGACCTCTTTAAAAGCTTTTGATGGACTTTTGTACTCTAAATAAAATAGAATAATTATAATGTACTAGCAATAGCAATAAGTAAATTCAATCACATCATTAATTAAAAAAAAGTTAAATATATATTAATAAAGAATCTAAAATAAAACTATTAATTCCAAAAAATATGTTATATTTTATAATAATTACTAAAATATAGATTAGTCTTTTATTGTAATTTTATTTATACCCAATACAAAATCTAAATTATATAAAATGAGCTATTTAAGTCACTCCTTGGTATTGTATGTTCTTTATTTTAACTATCATAACTCTTTTTATTAGTACAGTTACAATCAAAACTCTATACAACTTTAAAAAGAAAATAAAAAACATAAAATATGAAAATATAAAACTAATTAAATTATATCAAAATTTATCAAATTATTAGATCAATCTTTAATTAGTCTTTTAATTTTAGGTAATATTTATTAATTTCTTATGTTGTTTTTTTACTCTTTTAGACAAACACTAATAATATTGAAAAATAAAAGATTTATCAAAAACGTAATTTATACGGTTTCTATTCATATATGTAATGGTAATTTATATTCACGTAACAAATAAATAAAAAAATATTTAAAATAAGAAAAGGTTCATGATAATATAATATTAAGAAAAAAAATATTTTAATAATTATTATTTTTAATTGTATATATTTATCCTCATTTATTATTAACTATTTTGACTAACTATCAAAACTCTGAATGCCTGTTTGGTTCTTTTTTATTTGAACTTTTATTGCTTTGCTTTAAAACAAAACACTAAAAAGATGTTTTTCTAACTTTTAAGGTTTTTTAACTCTTTGCTTTGCTTTTATTGCTTTACTTAATTTTTTTAGAGTGGGAGATAATTTTATAAAAATAATTTAAACTCATATTAGCTTTTACTTCAAAAGACATGAGAAGTAATACATTTTAAGATGAAAAGTTGCTTATCTTATTTTAAGAAAATAACCTTAAATATTTTTAAATTAACTAATTTAAATCATATTTTATACATATTAATTAAATGATAGTTAATAACCTTAGATATTTTAAACTTAAAATTCCATTTAACCCCTACTATGTTGTGAGATTAATAACATCAAATTGTGTTGTTTTGTATTATTGGTAAAATCATTTAAGTTAAAATTATCATTGAGTACATAACTTAAATTATTATTTTTAGAAATTAAATATCTTGTTTATTAAACTAAATGAATTTATTAAGAAATTAAAATATTACATAGTTTTTTAGTAAATGTAACTACTAAATAATTTAATTAAGATCTATACAAGTTATAATCTAACATAATTAAAATTAATTAATTGAAGTTGATTGATTTTAAAATATTTAAGTCTAGTAACTATGTTATTAAATATTAGTTAATTGCTATGTATAAACAAAAATGATTTAAAATAGTTAGTTTTATAATATTTAAGAATATTTTTGTTTTTTAAATAATAAAACATTACCCCTAACTTTTTATAATTTGGTCAAAATTATACTTACCTACTGAATTTAAAAAAATATATATATAGTTTACATTCTAATAATTTACATTCTAATAATTTTTATATTATTAACCCGAACAACTTATCACTTATTTTCTCATCAATAGACTAAAAATCTTCTTCCAGAAAAAATTAATTTCTCTCTTATCCTGACATTTCTTCTTTTTAAAAAAATTCTAAATGAAACCTAATAATTTTTTATGCATTTGTCTCTTGAAGCTGTGGTGGAAAAATCGCAAATTAAAAACTCAGAAAGAACCCTAAATTTGTTTATTGTTTCGGAACAGATTGGTGGAGATGAGTTTCTTGATTTTTGCATTATCATTGGCAGGATTGGCTAAAATCTATGGTGGAACGGTGTAAACCATGTTTTTAAAAAATTTAAATTTTATTTGTTAAAATTTAATATATTTTAGATTATTTTAATGTGCTGATGTTAAAAATAATTTTTAAAAAATAAAAAAAAATATTATTATTTCAATACAAAAAATTATTTAAAAAATAATTTTAACCACAAACTAAAAAAAAAAAAAAAAAAAAGAGAGATCAATCATCACCTTTCTTCTCTCAAAATCTTTGTCCAGAGCCTAGACACGTTCAACAAAAACCCAGAGCACCCTAGCTAACCAGCCATCCACATCATCTTCCCCACACCACTGTACAAACAAAAGCCTAAAACACCAACGTCCATAGCTCTCTCTATCTCTCTCTGCGTAAAAAATCTAACCACCCTAAATTCTCCCATCCTCATCTCCTTCCTCAAGAGACAATACAAAAGAAAAACGACATAAAGGAAGCTTGTTGGGTTGCTCGTTGGATTTCTTGTCATCTCACTAGCTGGAAGTTTATATGGGTTTGTGTTCTTATTATTTTTTAGTCCATTGATCAAGAAAGTAGAGGATTTAACTTTCTTGGAAAAAAAGATGATGGGCTTGCAAACTTGGAAGTCATTGGGAGAGGTGGTTGTGGAGAAGTAATCATAGCTTCATTGCAAATGAAGAACGAAAGTGTGCCTGCGTGGTGCTGATGATGATGATTTGTGTATTAGCTTGCTTTCTATTTCAGATTTGTGTATTAGCTTGATGATGAGATTTAACAATGCTTGGTTATTGGCTTTTAGGATTTTAACTTGGGGGAAAAAATGAAATCGGTGACGTTTTTGTTATATTGTAGGTGTAAGTGCTTTTTAATTATTAAATAAAAAATAATTATAAACATATAAATAATTAGAATTTTATTTTTATTTTTTTTTACGAAAATATTAAATATTAATGCTCATATAAAATTCAAGATGCAAACTATAAATTTTTAAAAAAATCAGTAAAAAAATACAACTTCATTTAAATTATAAAATATTAAAGATAATTATATGTTTAAATGAAATAGAAAGCCTTTTATGTAAAAAAAAATTATTTTCCATGTTTTTTTTTTAAATGGAAGCTAATAAGCCTTAAAATTATATTATAAAAATTACAATCTATTCTCAGAAGTTAAGCAACTGATTTTTTAAATCTTAATCAAACACTTTTTCTAGTGCTTTGATTTAAAACAAATGAATAAAAGCTAGAAAAGTACGGGATATTTTAATTAATTATTTAAAACAAATCATACATGCTCTAACTAACCTTAATTATTTTATTTTAAGTATATTACATCAACTTGTATATATTTTAATTAAATTATTTAGTAGTTCTATTTGATAAAAAAAAAAAACTATGTAATGTTCCTATTGTTGTTTATTTTTTACTCATTTCTTTATGATATTTGAGTTTTTTTCAGAGAAAGAATTCATTTTTTAAAGAAATTCATTAATTTAGTTTTTTAAAAAAATATTTAATTTTAAAAAAATAAATAAATTATTTTCTTCATGAAAATTCTCACTTTTGACTAATAATACAACACGGTACATTGCCAAATAGTTTGACAAATTTAATCTCAAAATACAACATAGCATAACAACAGCAAGGGAGCTCTAAAAATGCAAAAAAAAAAAAAAAAAAAAGTCACTAAAAAATAATTAAATATTAAAATTTGCAAATAATTAAATTACATCAAAGAAAATATTTGATGCAATAATTATATTGAATCCTTAGTCAATTTTTTTATAAAGTATTTTTTGTTATTATTTTACATTACCTTTTACTCTTTTGGATAAACACTAATGTAATTTAAAAATACAATATTTTATAATCAATCTTTAAATAAAAAACTTAAAAGATAAATGTGTATTCATTGTTCATTTATTGAAAAGTATTTTTACCTCGTAAAATTATAAAAAATATTATATAAATAATAATTCACTTATAATATCATTCAACAATTACCACATAACTACCATCCATTACTTCACCACCACTATAATATTTGACACTATGCCATCACCATAACCTCTGCTACCACTACCCCACCATCACCCTATTACTCTATCTACCATTATCACCACCACCAATATCACCATCACAGTCACTACTCTATCATTACCACCATAACCTTTATCGTCAACACTTCATTACTCCACCGACCACATCCATCATCATCACCTAACAACAACCTCATTGTTTTATCTACCACAATCATCATCATTGCTACTACTTTTTACCACCATAACCTTTATCACTATCACTCGATCACCATTATCATTATTTAGCACCATTGCCCTCATTCATACCTTCAACCTCACCTTTTTTACTAATACCACTATCATCATCATCATCACAACATCATCATCATCATAACTTTTATTTGAACTCAATACCATAAATAGGCATTTTTATCTACAACAAATACCTATTTTTTATTTGAACTCAATTTTAAAATGTTAACTTTTATTGTATATTTTTGTAGTAACGTATTTTGTTTAGGTGTTTATTTGTTTCCCATAGAAATTCAATTTGAATTTGTGACTTAGATGTTTTGTGATGAAATAAATAATGGCTTATTTAATGGGTTCATTTTATTTATTGTCAATTTTATTGTCAAGTTGAAATTTTTGGTAAATGTATAAAAACATGAATTTTTATAGATAATTGATGATGAATTAGTTGTACTATTAAAATAGTTTAAATAAGTTTGAGTTAAACCAATGTTTTGTTGTTTATTTAATTTATGTAATTAATTAATACATGTTGTCATCAAAATTCTATATAGGTCTGACATAAGTATCATTCATGAATGTATCAAGAATCACTCAAAGGGTTATGTAGGATGGATTATTGTAATGAGGTTCAAGGTTTTATTAATTATGCACTATCTAATCCAAGAAATATTAGTAAAGGTGGTATTAAATATCCATATAAGATATGTAAAAATAAAAATTTTCCCGATCTAGATATTGTAACAATATATCTTCTATAAAAAAGGTTCATTAAGAGATACATGTGTTGGTTTGTACACGATAAACTATATGTTCCTTACAAGACCATAGTAGAAAGGATGATTGGGTTAACTTCTAGTTCTAACAATGTGCATGAAGTTGTAGATGAAAATAGCAATTCTTATACAAATATTGTTATGGATGTGATGAGACTGAATCAGGGTTATGACAGTCAATGCCCAATAGTAGATGATGAACCTAATACAGACACGGCCAGGTTTTTTGATCTTTTGAAAGACTCCGATGAACTATTATGGGATGGGTGCACAAATCAAAGTGAATTATCAGTCATTGTACAGGTGTTTACCATCAATTCATATCATAGGTTGAGTGAGGCTAGTTACAACAGAATTGTTGAATGGGCAAAAAGCATTTTACTTGAAGAGAATAGGCTAAAAGAAAACTTTTATGTTGTTAAATTTATGATAAAACCCCTCGGCCTAAGATACCAGAAAATTGACACGTGTCTAAATTTCTACATGTTGTCTACCTTGAAAATATAGAGTTAACCGAGTGCAGAAAATATGAGCATGTTCGTCATAAAACCAGAACTAGCAGGGGAAGGACTCTTGTCACACATAAAAGATTTAGATACTTCTCATCACACTTAAACTACAAAGGTTATTCATGTCACTAAAGACTGTTGAACACATGACATTGCATCATTCACATGATGCGATGGATGGAATGATGGGGTACCCTTCCGATGGTGAAGCCTAGAAATATTTCAATAGGTTGTATCCTCAGTTTTTAGTGGAATCAAGAAACGTGTTTCTTGGTTAGCCTTTTTCACTCTAGTCCTGAAAGTTTTTTAGGACCTTTTTTTTTATTGCAAGCTTATTTTTTTTTTTCAATTTCATCCTCTAACATTGGATTTAATAGGTATTAAACTTTATAATTTATTTTGATCTTCTTTTTATGAAGTTATCATGATCTTATAATTTAGTTCACAAGTTTTGCAGGTTAGCCAAGTTGACTCAGGTTATTTTTTGTTATTTTTTTAATTAATTTCTTTGTCAACTACATCCTTAAAGATTGTACTAATTGGGAATTGAGCTGTATAATTTTATTTTTTTTCTATGAGGTTATTATAGTTTCATGACCCGAGTCACGAGTTTTGTGGGTTAGTTAGGTTGACTCATATTTTTCTTGTCCTCTTTTAAATGAATTTTTTTTTTCAATTTTATCCTTCAATATTGGATTGATAAGGAGTTGGACTTGAAATTTTTTGTATTTCCTTTCTATAGAGTTATCGAGGTCTTTTGACCTGGGGTTGACAAGTTAACCGAGTCAACTCAGGTCATTTTTTTTCTTTTTTGTTTGATTTTTTTTTCAAATTAACTCTTTAGCATTTGCACTAGGAACCCTAACTGGTCTTAGAATCTGGATAAGGAAACTGGTTGTGTATAGAAATGATGTATCACCCCTGGTACAACATACCTAAAATAAGCTATATTGTTTATCTACCTAATATAAACTAAAGTGTTATTGTGTTTTCTAACTGTTAGTCTAACTAATAGTTAAAGTTGGTTCATCCCAGTAGAGTGAATCATAGTTTTAAGGTCAAGCCTAGTCATTCTTGACTCATTTTTTTATTTTAATATTGGGAATACGTCTTACATATAAGTTAATAATCTTTGATATTGGAAAAAAAATATTTTTTTGTTATTTTTAAAATGTAGGTTAAGTTCTCATGGATTTCATAAACTGGTTATTAAATCCAACAAAATGCGTGCAAAGATATTAACAAAAATATTTTTCTTAAATTTTTGTATTTAAGGATGCTAAATCATACCTTATATATATAATGGGCTAGAAAAAACTCAAATTCAAAATAATTATTCAAAATGAAATAAATAAATAAAATAGGATAATAAAAACAAGTCTTCATGCCACAATTCTTTCATGTAGCTCGTATCTCCAATTTTCATACATTCTTTGTAGATTTTCAGTCTTATCTTCAAACATGTTGTTTACTCTCGTCTGGATGCATTACTAGGCCTAACATATATGGTTGGAAAGCTTGAGATGTCTAGATTCCAAACAAACTTGAATCGCAGAAATATTCCACTTGTAGCTCTATATATGTCCAAAACAGTACACAAAGGTCTAGTTTGACAGATTTGACAAGATTTGTCTAGTAACTTTGACTCTTTGAAATAATATGTTTCTAAAATCCATTTGACCTAAACATTTACCAAACTATAGTTTCATATGTCTAGTATCTCCCTGTAAAATTTCAACTTATTCCGATGTATAGTTTGAGAGATATGTCTAATCTCGTAAAACTGACCAACAAACATTTTAAGACTAAATTCGGGCCTAACTTTGTTTATATCACACTAGTTTGTGTGGCTAGAGGGGCTTTCAATAATGAGATAGGGAGATTACTACAATGTTTGGTTTGCTTTATTGTGGTTTGGGGAAGGCGCTGTGATTTTTAGAAAATGAGCATATTTGACTGCTGGTTATAGTTGATGGTGGGTTTTACGAAAAGTATAGTGGCTATGGTGTTCTAAGAAAGGGTTATGATGGTGATGGATAAGATGGCTATGGTGTTTTGAGAAAGGGTTACGATGGTGTTAGATAAGATGGCCCCCATGGTGTTTTTTTGTTCTCTCATCTGTATGGTTGGCGGTTGGGTTTAAGAATAACGGGAATATGGTTTTTTGTGTCTTTTGGGAGAGAATGTGAGGTATAATGTTTTTTAGCTTTTCTTTTTTGGCTAATGCTCCTACCAATTCCCCCCTGTATATGAGATTTTCTCAATATTTATAGGCAAAATAATTTGTTTTTTTTTTCCAATTGCTTGGCTCCCAAGCAAACTTGGTGACTAAGCAACCCAAAATCACTTTGATCCCTCATTTTTCTTTTTCTTTTTGCACTTTTGGTCATCTTGTTCAAATATTTTTAAAAAAAAAATACAACATCAACGTTGACTCGATTAGAAAAATAAATCAGTTATTTTAAAATAAATACATCGAAAGTAGATTTTTTGAATTTTTAATTCTTTTGAAAAGACATTGAAAATGCCAAAAACAACACAAATACATCAAAAATATTTTTTTATTTCTTTTTAATTTTCGCTATCTTTGGAATATTTTTCAAAAAAAAAATAAGAAAAAGAGAGTCAAAACTGGATTATGACAGCAAGACCAACAAATTTTTTCCCCTTACATTTTCTTAATGTGCTATCATATACTTTTTTTAGAATTCAAGAAAAAAATCATCAATAAAAAAATAAAAAAAAATCTCAAAACATAATTTTAAAATAATAAATGCTTCTTGACAAACACCGGAACCGCGACTCGTCGGCAATGGATTCACAAAAGTTTATACTAAGACCTCTACCATTGTATTTTACAAAAGCACCATCAAACTACAAGCATGTTGGTGACATAAATGTGGCTTCAATCTTTTAGTGTTAGTTGATTCGTTGTGGCATAACTAAAGTTCAAGTGCCCACCCAACAAGATGACATTAAAATCATCCAAATGTTGTAGCCCCACGATGCTTTCATGTGATTGAAAAGAGTGCCACCTCTTTCTTTCTCCTTCAACTTTTGCTCGCAGTGTCATGTGTTGAATGCGCCCACAGTCACAAATGAACTCAAATGGGTCCCGAAGAAGCCTGTCCTCTCATGTTTCTCACTTGAATCACTCCTCCTTCATTTGGATTTAACAATAAATAAGCTAGACAATGTCGATCCATCATGTGGGCTTGTCATGAATGTGGACAGAACATGGCTCTGGCCTTCTGACTTTTAGGCTATCTGCTGCTAATGGTGTTTCTATCCATCATTGTTTTGCTAATCATGTTTATATTTGTCTTGTTTCTTTTAGGCCATATGTAATAGAAGGTGCTGCAATATCAACTAAGTTTATTTTTTCTGTTTATTGGAATTTATAATAATAAATTAATAATTTCTAAATTAAATCAACTACCGCATATACCTCAACTGGTCAGACCCTAGATTTACTCCCTAAATGCCACTAGTTTGAATCTCACAAACCTCAAGACCACTGAAGACTTACATGGTCATTAACTTCAAGACCCGTAGAATTAGTCGAAATACACGCAAACTGGCTCAAACACCAGATGGCCACAACCCATGTCTCTTAACTCTATTTACATTTCCGGTCCATATTAAACCATCCAACTCAGATAGGCTAGTTCGAGTCTACGAGGGCATTATTTCTACCAGAGAACCACATCGTCTGGGTTGCTAATTAGGTATAAAAAATCTCCAAGTTAAAGGAACCTTGTATCATGAGCAAATGCCAAGTTTGCTCGAGTTCGGCAGCAGAGATAGACAATAAGCAAATGCAGTGACAGTTGCCGAAAAGGGCTAATAATCTACCAGCATGTCGTCAGAAAAGTTTATTAGAAATCAAGCAACCAAACTGGGACAATAATAAAGGAAAATGAAAATAAAATCACTACTCTCTTAGCTAGAGATACAGAAGTGACAAGCATCACATGCCTCCGCGGCACCAAAACCAGCAAGTTGTTGATAGTAATGCAGCGGCAGAATTATTCATTCACGAAGAGTTCCAGAGAACAGCAAATCAACTGTATCAATTCCAGCATGATCCATGTGGAGTAACCATCAAAAACAATATGCTAGCAATCAACAGCGTTTGTATTATAGGATGCTAGCAATCCAAACAGGATATCTTTTGCTAAAACACTTTTTAATGTCACGGTTCTTTAAAAAATATGTGTATTATAGCTTTGCAATCCAAACAGGATATCCATGTCGAGCCACAATACTGCTGGCTATTAGGGGAAGAAACAAGGCTCAAATCCAACCACTCACCCCAACCCTAAAAAGCATTATCCCCCTGTAACCGGGTTAAGTTACAATATAATCAAACCAAAACCGCAACAAGTGAAGAAGAGCCATCACAACAAATAATCAGAGACTTAGCATTTGATCCCTGGCACTCTTTGATATTGATCAAGTGGACAATTATGATACTAAAACATTATACTCATTCATAAGTTTCTGGAATTGAGCCAAACGGGTCTGCAGTTGTACTATTCCTGCAGCCTTCTGTGAAAGAATGGCATTTAACTTGGAGATATATTCATCAAGTTGATTGCCTGGTTGGTCAGCTTCAGCAAGCAAGTCCATCTCCTGCATAAATATGAAAGATTATTTCAGTTTTATTATGGCAGAGAAATGTGATGCATCAAAAAGATATCATGACTCACCTCCCTAACAATGTCTATTGTCTCCTCCACTTGTTTTCGGTGCGCAGATACAAGATCTTCCTCTTCCTAAAAGAAGCCACAGCAAAATTTAATTCGCAATTGAACAACTGTTCAGAAACAATATAGAATATCTAGAATGCACTTGCCTTCAACAGGACATTAAGTTCATCATCTGAATGAGAATTGTTAGCCTGAACTGCAAGGACATCCCTCTGTTTCATCAGAGTATCTGTTCTCCGCCTATCCTCCAAAGCTGATTTTTGGAAGGTGTCTACCTTCTTATTATTATTCATCCATGATGGTTTTTCATGTTCATAGGATTCTTCAGTGTAATTGCAATCATTAGCAATGATGCCACTTTGACCAACACTCTGGACCTTGTAATAATCTGTTTGAACAGATGCAGATAAATTTCCCTCTGCCCTTCCGCTTGGAACACGGTCCATATTAAAAGGTGGAGATGTTTCTCTCTCAGTTGGTCTTGACCATCCAAACCTGCTCTTTTCATTGGGAAAATCAGCTATGCTATCTACAAAGGTTGGTTCAGATGGTGAAAATGAAGTCAAGGGCAAGGTAGTTGATTCCCTAAGGTTGGAAGAAGACAATGGATCCCTCTTGGAGTTGTTCCCTTTTGATAGACTCTTAACCCTGGAAAATAAATGTCTGTCAGAGGTATTCAAGCAAAACATAGAGCTCACTTCCTCACAGCTACTTCAGTTACAAAACCCCATACCTATCAGCATATCTGAGAGTGTTGAGAGTGTGTTCACATGATCCTGAGCTTGGTGAAATACATGATATCATAACAGTGCGGGAGTCACCAACAAATGAATCTCTGAGAACTTCTGTCAGCTTACTGCCTCTGAAGGGTATGTGACCCTGGTCACTGTCAAGAGCTCTGATACATTCTTTCAGGGCGAGTAAGCTCTTATTAATTTCAGCACCTTCTATTCTGAAAAAAAAAGTAAAAATTATTTAGTGGTTTAATTGAACCCCGCAGAATTTTTTTGACATCAAGGTGCTAAGACAGTAGTCATAATTGTAGAAGAAAGAAAAAAGGTCAAATTGTTGACTTGGTGCAATTTGTGACCAAGAAGATCTGTTTGGGCATCCAATGGAACCAGTTGAAATAAGGACAGTTTCAGAGAAACAAGATAGTAAGAGCATGGTCTACCTTGTCTGTTTATCATTATCAGTAGTATCTGCCCCGCGCTCACTTCCAGCAAGATCTATAAAAGACAATTTTCCCACTAACCGGGAAGGCTTTGAGTCAGAGCCATTGGCTGACTTCTTGATGGCAAGCTGAAGTATAGCATGTGATCGGGAGGATTCCTCATTTGCACCAGTTGTGCCAGTGCTTCTTGTGGCATTTCCTTTCTCAATGAACTCCCTAATTGCCTCAACATCTGAAACTCTGTATTCTTGCAAACCAACAATGCAGACCTGTTGTTTCCCATCCTCCCTCATGCACAGCTTTCTGCAGAACCAAGAAGCCGTTTGGATGATTGAACATAACTTTAGATTTTTAGCCAACCCAAAACCTATGACCTTCAATAACTTACTTCCGATCATTGAGGAGATCAAATAGTTTCCCTCCATATATCTCAAAGAAACTGACAAACAATTGAAAGCCTTGGTTCCAATATGTATGGCGCATCAATCCTAATATGTCTTGGGATGCTTTGAGAGGCAGCGGTTGCATGGTATAAGTCTTTCCACTCCCTGGTTGGGAATTATTAATCACCAAGTTTATTCACAAAAATATGATGGAAAGGAGTAAGGAAGGCATGGAAAACATAAAACAATAAGACCACAGAAACAACAAACCAAAACACAGGATTTCTTTCCTCCTATTCTTCCCTTTTTCACTTTCTATGAAGGTCATTTGCTGCATTTGTAGACCACATTTAAACACCATTACCCCAAATATTAAAAGAGTTTTACCATGCCGTTAAACCAGGGAAAGTTACATGACATGGAATACCAAGCACTGACTTGTGTAGTTTAGTTATAGCCAAGGTAAAAGCAGGAGAATGGGGAGAAATAAGTTAGAAGAGTTTATAACAAGGAAAGTGATTCTGTTAGTCAGTATCAAGCAGAGAGAATATCATATAAATCCAAACTGCTTGCCTGTTTGCCCATATGCAAAGCAAGTTGCTTTTGTTCGCTGGAAAATTAGAGGAACTATTGGTTGAACAGTCTGGGAGTACACCTAGATACATCAATAGAAAAAAGAAAAAAGAAAAAGAAATCAGATGAAACCAGCTGATAATTCATTCCTATAATGAAACACCAATTGTCGATATACTAATACTCACTTCATCATTCGAAACACCTTCATTCAGCACCGCATCAAAAACAAATTCATGTTTCTCAACATATTCAGTCAAATCAACCTGCACATGCATACATTATCATAGCATTTTACACCCTTCCATTCAAAACAACAACAAAGAAAAATAATAGAGATTCAACGCACGACGACATCCTTGGATTCACATTGTACATACAAATACCACAACAATGTCAATGTAAAGAAACATTTAGTCAGCAAGCAGTAATCACCTTGAGTTTGGTTTCATGAACTGTGAGAGAATTCGAATTCGAATTCGATTCGATGGTGATGATGTCTTCCTCTTTCTTTGCTATCTCCTTTTTGTTTAACGGTCTCTTACGTACCTGCAAGATTACAAATTCTCTCAACCAATCACTACAACTACAAGAAAAGATTTTGATTTGAGTAAATAAACAGAGTCAACATACCACAACTTTGATCTTTGCAACATTGTTGTTGCTGTTCAATCTTTCCTTGTCCAAAGACATACTTTTAGTAAGGTTATTATTTTCACCTCGACTTGCAGCTGCTGCTTGATTAAGTGGTTTTAGCTCTGGCAACAAGTCAGTATCAAAAGAATGGAGATCGAATAGACCAGGACTGAACTGATCATCTCCGATCTTTCTTAGACTCGATGATCTTGACCTGTGTCCAAAGTCCTGCAATTTTCAAACGCCACCCATCTCTTTTTCTTAAGAAGAAACATAGGCAAAGAAAGATTGAGATTAACTCATTAACTAACTAACCAACCTGTGAAGATGACTGAAGAAGCCATCTACTACTGTCCAGGAAATTATCCGAGTACTGACGGTGGTGATGCGCCGTCGTCGAATTCGATCTCGGCATCTGTCGTCTCCCTACAACGTTCATCCTTGATCTCTCTCTATTAGATTTTTTTTTGTTTTTCCTTTTCTTTTCAAAAATCAATTATCTCAATCTCTGCTGCCGCCCCTACAGTTACCCACTCTCTCTCTCTTTGCATGTAGAGTGTAAAGAAACAATTATAGTTTTTGTTGATTGAAGGACAAGAAAATGAGAGAGGATTTTCAAACTCTTAAAGGCAAGGACCGGAGGCAGGGGTGGGAGGGCACAGAGTGAAGCTGGCGCGTTGTTGTGGAGGTGGAACAAAGAAGCATCGGGGCCCATTTTGAATGAGTGAAGGGAATGAGTGATGTTTTGTCTCGTGTCTTTTGACTTACTTTTGAATGTGATGGTTGGGCAACGCGCGAGATGGAAGAAAGGGTTCACGCGCCCAGGTCTCTTTCTTCTCCAGCTATTGAAGCGGTCAAAACGAGGGGGGGCAGAGAGCATGCTGCTCTCGTCGTTGTGTGAGGGCGGTGGCCCCACTTCCACATCGGTGAATCTCACTCATTTTTTTTGTGTTGGAATAATTATGTGCCGTTGGATTGTGATCTAAAGGGTGTGGAGCCCATGTTTTGGAGTTTTTTAAATGCTTGCATTACCTGCGAATCGCGATTTAAGCGAATTGCGGGATTTGGTTTGGATAAGGTCGCGTTTTGGGACCTAAGTTTTTTTTTTTTTTTTCATTAATGAGTGGGAAAATTGAATTTGAAGTTGCGATCACAACTATGCACTAAATTATTAATAGAAATATTGTTAATTCAAGAGTGGTTATGGACATTTGAAACATGGGAACGTGTTTGTTATATTAATTTCAAAATTAATTTAGGCCCTGTTTATTAAAGTAATTTTTTTAAAAAAAATAAATTTCGAAGTGAATTATTTTCTGATGTTTGGTAGTATAATGAAAAATAAGTTGGAAAACATTTTTCAGTGTTTAGTTATGTTATGGAAAATGAGCTGGAAAATAACTTATTAATGTTTTATTTTTCTCAAGTTTATTAAAATAATGAGGAACAAATCTTACAAATTAAAAAGTTGAATGAGAATGAAATTGAAAAAAAATATAATTTCATAAATTATCTCAAATAAAATAAATAATAATCAAAATAATAGAGATCAAATCTAAAAATAAAAAAAATGAAAGATGAAGAAATTAAAATAATAATAATTAAGATTTTATAAATTATTTTAAATAAAATAAGTAACAATCAAAAGAATAAGGATTAAATTTGATAAATAAAAAATTTCAATACAAAAATAATAAGGAAAAAACAAATAACAATTATAAAAATGAGGACCAAAATTAATATAAAAATTAAATTTTAAGAGATGAAATTGAAAAATAAATATTCAAAACAAAATATATATAGCAATCAAAAGTTTGAAGACCAAATTTGATATAATTAGCAAATAATATGATATTTTTAAATTTTTCACAACTTCCGGAAAGTGTTTTCCGCCCAAATTTTTCAGGAAAACACTTTCCTGGAAACCAAGTTAAATTTTTCTTTGACTGAAAAGTGTTTTTCGTTGACCAACTTTTCTAATGGCAAACAAACACAGGAAAGTTTGGAAAGTGATTTCCCGGAAACCACTTTTCGGGAAACAAATATAGCCTTAGCTGAATTGATTTTTTTTTTTAGATTTTTATTTCAAAATAATTAAAAAATATTTTTAAAAAAATGTTGCAATTGTATTATTAAACATGTTCGTATAAGATTGGATTCAATTATTTTTATTAAAAAAGTTTTCTTTAGCATGCATAAAAACAGTTGATTTATTTTAAATTATTTTTAATTGAAAAATGATTTTAATTAAAAAAAATCAAACTGACGAGTAAGGAAATTGAATACCAGATATCTTAATTGCATGCTCTTTTGCGTTGTCATTCAATTATCAAAGCTTTGAAGCTGTTTCCAAGAAAAGAAAACAAGTGATAATTATTAAGTTACTTTAGTTTGACTCATCACGCTGTCTTGTTGAGATGGCCGAGTTGGTCTAAGGCGCCAGATTAAGGTTCTGGTCCGAAAGGGCGTGGGTTCAAATCCCACTCTCAACAAAGAGCATAATTTTTTTTCCTTTTCACTTTGGTCCTCACAATTGTGAGGATTCTTTTAAAAAAATCTTATTTAAAAAAAAATTAATTCTTATTGAACTTTATAATTTATTTTGATTTGCTTTCTAAAGAGTTTCTCGGTTTCATAATTCAGGTCATAAGTTTTGTAGATTAGTCTGTGTTTTTTTGTCATTTTTTCATTATTTATTTCTCAACTTCATCATTTTAACATTGAGTTGATTAGAAATTAAGTTTCATAATTATTATTTCATTTGTTTTTCATGGGGTTATCATGGTCTCATAATCTAGCTCGCGAGTTTTACAGGTTAGTCATGTTAAATCGGATATTTGTTTGTCCATTTGTTAATTTAATTTTGTTTTTAATTTCATCCTTCAACATTGGATTGATTGGGAATTGAACTTTTTTTTTTATGTGATTTCTATAGAGTTGTCCTAATCTCTTATCCTGGATTTAGTAGGTTATCTCCAGTTGATTCGAGTTATTTTTTATTTTTTTAATTTAATACTTCAACATTGGGCTGATTAGGAATTGAACTTTATAAAAAAAACTTATTATTTTTTTATATGGGGTTATCATAGTCTTATAACTCGGTCACGGGTTAGATAGGTTAACTTAGGTGTTTTTTGTCCTTTTTTTAGTTGATTTTTTTCAATTTCATCCTTCAATATTGTGTTGGTTGGGAATTAAGCTTCACAATTTATTTCAATTTGTGCTATATGATTTTATCTTGATCTCATGACCCAGTTCACGGGTTTGTTTGTTTGACTCTGATGGTTTTTTATGTTTTTTTTAATTATTTTTTTTTAATTTTATTCTTCAATAATTGATTGATTGAGAATTAAGTTTCATAATTTATTTTAAAAAATCAGATTGCCAGGGATTTTTTTAGGATTTCTTAATATGGGATGCAAAGAGCTATGGATTGGATGCCATGTAAGTTGTAAAAAAAAGGCATTAATTATGAAAAAAGACCAGGATTCACAACAAATTTTTGTGATATTTTGGTTGGGGAAGGGGGGGGGGGGAGAGAGAGGTTAGGGTTATGATTATTTTGGCTAGCTCTGGAATTCACGGTGGTGGGCTATGATTTTATATATATATAAAAACTTAATTTTTAAAATTATTTTTTTATGATTTTAGATTTTTTTAATGCTAAAATAAATATTATTTTAATACATTTTTAAGTGAAAAACACTTATCACAATCCTAGACACCAATTAAAAGAAAGAAAAATAAATTTCATTAAAGTTGTTGTGTCGAGCTAAGTTGAGGACATACTTTAAGATTATGATCCAACTATTTATATTTATTAGTATTACTTTTATATATTTTAATGTTTAATATTACTTTCACAATCATCTCTTTTTATTATTTCATGCCTTGTGTATTCATAAATTCTCATAAACCATAATTATTTTGTGTTTGTAGCAATGGTATCCCTCTTGGAAATTAAACAAAAATAAGAGACATCTAATCAAACAAGAATAAAAGAAATTAAATATGCATATTAGCATAGAAAATATATGTTCAAATATATATATCATCATGTTTAAATTATTTCAAATAAAATAATTTATACCTAGTGAGTTACGAACTATCTACACATTTAAAAAACTATCATTGTTTTTATGTATAATCTAATTCTTCACCTTCAAGTGCATGTATCTATTTTTCAATAGAAAATTATTTATCATATGATTGTTTTACTACTTCTCATGCTTCATTTCTCACATCTTTATCTTCTCATGAAGAGCCCAAGTCTTTTTAAAAAAATAGTACAAACTCTAGAATGGTGGGATGCTCTTGAAAAAAATAACATTTGATCATTTATAAGTCTTCTACAAAATAAATAGCACGTTGATACAAGTAGATGTACAAGATTAAACAACAATTTGATGGTTCTATCAAACTCTACTAGGCTAGGCTTGTGGCTAAAGAATATACTTAAACTAAAAGTATTAATTATCACAAGACTTTTTCTCCAGTTGCAAAACTTGTTTTGTACGAGTTCTTCTTGTAGTAACTGCGGTTAAAAAATGACCTTTTTCATTAATCAAATGTTAATAATGTATTTTTGCATGGAGATTTATCATAATAAGCCTACATAAAACTTCCACCGAGTTACAAGTATCATGAAAACAATTACTTTGTCATCTTAATAAATCTAATTATAGGCTTAAACAAGTCTCTATAAATTGGTTTTCTAAGTTTATCATACTCTTTTTTATGCTAGTTTTACACAATCTAAACTAATTATTTATTATTTTATTGTTACAAACAAGGTTACTCATCTTTAGTTTAGTTTATGTTGATGATATTGTCATTATAGGTACTTTTATTTTAATTTATGTTAATGATATTATCATTATAGATACTGACAAATTAGTTATTGCTAGTTTAAAATCCTTTTTTAGCCAATGTTTTCATCTCAAGGATCTTAGCAAGATGAGAAATTTTCTTGTTATTGAAGTCTTCAAGTCCAAACAAGGCATTTATCTAAGTCAACACAAGTATGTTTTAGATATTCTTGCTGACCCAAGTTATTTAAGTTCTCGTCATGCTTTTTTTCCCATTGAGCTTGAAGAGTAAAGAAAGAGAAGTTGTTATGTCGATTGCAGGACGAACTTGAAGTTAACAAACTCTAATGGAGACATCCTTTGTAATCCATTTATATTACAAAAGATTGGTTAGGAGACTCATTTATCTTGTGGTTACTCAATCAGATATTGCTCACTCTATTAATATCCCAAGTCAATATATGCATCAACCAAGGAAATCTCATATAAATATTGTCATTAAAGTAGTTAAATATTTAAGATGATAGTCCAAGTTAAGGTTTTTTGTTTTCTATTTATCTTAAAATTTATTGTGATTCAGATTGAACTAGCTATCCCCACGACATAATGTTCAACTACCGGTTATTATTTATTGCTTTGTTCTAATCCTATTTCTTGGTGCATAAAGAATCAAGCAATGGTATCCAAAACTTGAGGAATTATTGAAACTATCTTATTCATTATTAATCTGAAAAACAATTAAGTTAATTTATTTGGATTTGAATTAACCACACATACATATTCTAAAGTATATATTAATTTAATAAAATGTTTGTATGATTAAGTAATTAAGTACCATTTATCATTTTAACTAATGATTTTATAAAAATTAAATATAGTTAAATACATTTTAAATTTTTTTATATATATTATAATAATATGGAACAACAAAATGAGACAGTACAGAAAATTTTCAAAACCAGTAGTAATTCTTCAAAAAAGGAATCGGTAACTTTGAACGTGCTGGTGAATCTCATCGTGAGTCGGGCTTGGTGGAAAGCTGGGAGTTGGGCCGGTCCAACAAAAAGACCCACGACAGGTATATGAGAATTGATGAACCACGCCCGCCTAGAAAATGAGGTTGGAGGATAATCGGCAAAAAAATAAATAAAAATTGAGGTGTGTTCTAGCAGTTTGCGTTGAGGGTCGAGAGAGAGAGAGTGAGGCGGTCGCTGCTTGTTCTCTCGCCGTATTGATTGATACCAGAAATTTAAAGAAAGACAGAGTCCGTCTCTCTTCCGAATTTGTGGAATCAAATCAGTGAAGAAGAACAACAGCAACCTGTTCCATAAGAGATTATTCGAATAGGGAGAAAAAAACAATGGCATCCATTTACCTCTCGATATGTTCAACTTCGAAACCCCTAGCGGCGCCACCTAAATCTGCAGGAAGAACAACAGCTTCAGCGTCGTCGTCTTCATCTTGTTTTAAAAGCCAATTTTGCGGATGGTTTTTGGCTGGACGATTGGTTTGTTCCGGGAGCAGGAAACAGAAGAAGCAGATGCAGGTTGTTTCTATGGCACCTGATGAAGAGAAATTGACTCGCCGAAGTCCTCTCGATTTCCCTATCGTACTTCTCTCTCTCTACTACTACTTTTACTTATTCTGAAATTGTCGTGTCAAAGAATATTATTAATTATGTTGAATTAGTGTCGTCAAAACCCAAGTTAAACACCCTCAAAGACATGTTTCGACGAAAGTTGCTTAGGGGAAGGAAGCAAGGAAGGGGTGTTTTTCATTGTGATAATCCATGTTTCACATCTTTGATTTCTTTTGTTGTTCGAATTTCTTCTATCTATATTAAACACGAAAGAGGTGCTGTTGAGGGTAGTGATGTGCAAAAATCTCTAAAGAAAATGTGCCACTGCCCATATGGGTATTAATTTAGCAAAGGAGCTCTTCAGTTAGTAACAATTCCAAGTGAAGCTGACAATGTATTCAGAAGGTCTGCAAACACCCTTTGGAATTCAAAACTGAAACTAGGTCATATGCTCAATTGATATTCAAATGTTGTGTTTGTAGATTATTTCCGAGTGTCGTGCTATTTGGATAATGATGTCATTTGCTCTTATTTTTATCTATGCTTCATCCTTGTAATTCATTAGGCTTCGTGGAGTTCTTAAGAATGACTAGTGAGCATCCATGGTTGATGTGAGCTTAGTTTTATCGATGCAAAGTGGATCAAGTTATTGTCTGCTTGATTTCATAGGGCTATTGATTGAAACATACTCAAAGGTTGAGGTGTTGGGTTTTCCTTCTTTCTTGGTGGTGGGTGGAATATAGAGTTTGATTTTTTGCTTAATGAGTTCTGCGGAGCACTCAAATTTGAGTATATTGTCTAACCAGGTCATGTAGACTATAAGATCATCCCAACCAACCAAAACTATCTTTCTGCTCAACTTCTAGAATGTTGTCATCCAATTCTACTATTTGATTTTCTCTACTAATTGATCTCATTCAATTTTTTTAGTGGAGAGTTCATAAGGTTGCTTTATTGGATAACAAACAAGGTTGATTTGATCTAGGATGATATATCATATTCAGGTACAGCCACCAAAGCCCAGTTGTGCAAATTTTCAGGGTTGTATTTTGTATATGCATCATAATTAGAGATGGAAATCTGATTCTTGAAGTTGTAGTTCTGCAACTTGATCTCCATTTGGCTTGTGTTGCATCAGGGGCTACAGTTGTATTTTGAGGTAGATTCCTTGAAAACCATGCAATATTGGATAGATAGAGAGAAAAAGGATATACTGCGCTCAAAATCACCCATGTTGCCTTTTGACATCATGCATGAGGGAATCATTGTCTGAGTGACTGGTTATCTAGTCAACTGCTCTATTCCTGTATATCTTGAGCGTTGAAGCTTGAAAAATTTGCATGAACATTTTGAATTGCTAGGTGAATGGTTCTAATTATCAAAGCTGCTTTATTCATTTAGATAGCTTTCATCTTCTGTCTCTACTCCACTGAAAAATTGTGTATTAGTGTAAATCTTCTTTTTCATGTGGTTCTTCAAATGTTGTAATGTTGTGCTGTTTTTGCTGAAAGCATAAAGTTGGGCCCTGGTTTGGTTCTTATGAATTCATGGGAAATAAATGAAACTTCCTCTATATGTTAAATCTTTGAAATTTTTAATTCCATCAATTAGGTCTTTTGGGAACATTATGGGCTTGTAGTTTTGTCCTGAATATCTGCTGCTTGACATGGCATGGTGAGTGATAGTCTTCTGTAGAGTTCATTGATATCTGAACTTGGTGGTTTACCTTCATCTTATTCACATGGCAGGAGTGGGAAAGGCCGAAGCCGGGGAGTAGGCCTGATATATTCCCGCAGTTTAGCCCTATGAAGACACCAATACCACCCCCATTGCCATATGATCCTCCTGAAGAAGACGAGGAAGAAGAAGAAGAGAAAAAGAAAGAGGAGGAGGAGGAAGATCCTGAAAAGGAAGAAGAACCAGATAAGCCTGAGAAGCAGTAGTATTAGTAGCAGTGTGGTAGCCTTGAATTTCTTTTGAATTGTCTATCAATTCGCCAAGTTTTTGATGAGTCAAGTCTAGCTTTTCATTGGTAATAGGAAGTGGATGGAATGTAGTAATCATCCAAGGTAGGGTGAAGTTATGGCTGGTATTTACCAGTATGAGCTGCAAAGATCTTGCTATGGGACATAATACATGGCAAAATGCGATAAATAGATGTTAATTCATTGCTGTGTTGAAGTTTTAAATATTCTATGTTGTATTTCATTAATAATTTCTATTTTCACTATCTGCCTGCAGTACCATTTCTGAAATAAATTGCTGCTACAAAGAATAGACTTTATGATGGATTTCCTATAAACAACGATCTAAGGTATGGAAAGTCTATTTTCTAACAAAGGCTTCAAAGCTACTAAACGTATGGGTTCTAGACATAAATATGAATTATGTTTTCCTTGTAATAAACGATCTATAATCTCAGAACTTATCATTCTAGATAAGGAAACTCTATTACATAAGTTTTTTTCTCAAGCATTGTCAAGTTGGATTGCTGTCTAATTTAACCTAGAAGATAAAGCTTGGCAGGACAGCAGCAGGTGTAAAAAAAAAAAAAAAAAACAAACTGAAAGTAGCATGTTCCATTTGGGGCACCGAAAAATGCAGCAGGTATAACTCTAATTTCTAACGAAGCCTTCAAAGCTACTAAATATATGGGTTCCAAACATAAATTTGAATTATGTTTTCGGCTAGGCACACATTAGAACACTTGGACACCCTCCTTAACACAACTATCTACATTAGTCTTCATCTAGATGGCAACTAATACTCGTATCTATATTCACAGTATTCATCCAAATAGCCGACTATAATACTAAATCAACCATGGTAGTTTTCATCTAAACAACCACCTAATTTACATATCCATGTCCATTATCATCGTCTAAATAATCAATTATGATACCAATCAATAACATTAGTTTCCGTTCAAACATTCGATTAGTCGCATATTTATATCCATAGTCTCCATCCAAAAATCCAACTATAATACCAATCAATCATATTAGTCCTCATCCAAATGATCGATTATGATATCAATCAATCACAGTAATCTCTGTCCAAATGACCGACTAATCATATATAAATTTACTAGTCTCTATCATTATAGCTTATTTATTTATTTTTAACATTTTTAGGTTCAACTGTTGTGGTCAATTATAATTTACATAGTGACTACTGCTGTTGTGATCAATCATAATTATATACTAGCAATAGTTGTTGCAGTCATCCACAATTATATACAAAATATCTTAGATATAACACCTCTATTTGTAAGTCAGGGATGTACAAAAACTCATAAGAAGGGTGACAACTCTTAATAGATTTATCTCTCATCTAGGATAATGGACTTCATAGTGAAGTACTACTTTAATGAGTCACTCGTGGATGTATCATGCAATATGTTCTAGTTTGGAGACAAGATTGTGTTTATTAGCCTTAAAAAATATGTCTTTAAGTATATATTATGTTTTGAGTTTGTATCATCTAATAATACCACAAGGTATGAAGCTCTCCTAGCTAGCTTAATGTTGGCAAAGGTTTTAAACATATTCCCCTTTAAAGTATATGACGACTAATAATTGATAATGGATTAGTATGAGAGCTAATTTAAAGATAAGGATTCCTTGATGATCAGGTACCAATAAAAGATATTTGGGCTACTAGTTGGTTGAGAAGAGAAAGGGAACACAGTCTCTCTTATAAGAATTTTGATAAAGAAAAATAACTGATAAAATCTTTTATTAAAGTTAGTAAGCGCTAACCCTATAGATTTTCTCCTATATGTGTGGATAAAGGTCATCAAAAGTCCAAGTATTGAGAATAAAAAGATGCATGTAGGTGTAATCAAGGTCAGCTATGGAGATGAAGATAAAGATTGGAGGATTTTCGTTAAGAAATACGAATTAACTAAAGACTAATCTATGGATAGGGTTAAGGTTGTTCACCTTATAGGTAAGGCAATATGGTATTGATTGGTGAATAATCAATTGTATCAAAGGTCTATAACTACACTATTTTTAAATTGTGTATCCATATACGAGATCCAATATGGGTTGAAAATAGATCCACAAAAGGGTTTATGACATATATATAGGTGTAAGAGCTCTAAAAGCTTAACTAACTCGAGCAGGTTTTTACTAGCCCACCATTACCTAAGATGTCATGGATTTTATTAAAAATATAACAAGTGCTAAGGGTTCGTCCTTTTACGTTATCAATCCTCGACTGGAATGATTGTCTTTGCATCTTTTTTACCCTTGTTTTAATAAAATAAAAAATGAATATAATATGACCATTCTCTAAGGCATATGAAAGAAGATGATTTGTTCTAGTAGTTGTAGAGTATTTCATAAAATGGATAGAGGTTAAAGCCCTAATTAATATCACAAAAAAAAACTTCTTCATATGAAAAACATAATTTGTTATTTTATCTGATCCAAGGTTTTGATTATAGACAATAAGACCTAATTTGACAATACAAAAAATAAATGAACACTAACAAAGACTATAAATATAAAAAATATTCTCCTATATGTCTCATCCATAGACAAATGAACAAACAAAACTCATGAATAGAGTAGTTCTGAAGAGGCTCAAGAAAAAGATTGAAAAAGCAAAACAAGAATGGATAGACCTCTTGGATAAGATTTTATGGGCCTATAAAACCATCCAAACAACCTTCATGGGGGAAACCCCATTTCTCCTGACTTGTAGCAGAAAATAGATGTTCCTTATGAAGATTGGGTGCCCAAGATACATGGTACAAAACTACTTTAGTAAAAATAATGAAAAAGAACTTACAATGAATTTAGACCTATTAGAGGAAACCCAATTGATGACTCTAGTATATAATAAGATTTATAAACAAAAGACAACTCAGTACAATGATCATAAAGTGAGAAACAAATGTTTCTATGTTGGGGAACTATCTAGTCTTGAGAAAACTAGAGGTAATAGGAAACCTTGAGGGAAAAAAAAAAAAACTAGCATCGAAATAGGATAACCTTTACAAAATTGTTTATTTGATTGATGCAAAAACTTATCACCTCTTGAACACCATTGGAAAAAACCTAGCTTGTGCATGACATTCAAATCACTTAAAAATATACTATCTTTAGGTTAAGGACTTGATATCTATATCATTAAGTATTTTGAGCACCATGAATGAATGAAAAAGTACATGCTTTCTCCTCTAGTATTAATCTTTTTACTATATTAAATTACCAGCATTTCCAGGTAAAAGGCAATGACTCTCGAACATTAAAAATTATTTTGTCCAAGTATAAAGGTAACTATATATAGATAGAAAAAATCACCTTTTCCAAGTATAAAAAAATGGCTCATTTATTATAGGGACACTACCTTGTCCAAGTATAAAGGCGAAGATTCCTCATAGATATAAAAGGCTATCTTACCTAGGTATAAGGGTGTATATAACCTTACTCATGTGGATGACCCTCAACAAGTATTCTCATAAAAAAAAAATTGAAGTACAAGATTATAAGGGTCAAACCTATTAATGAACTAAACTTGTCCAGGTCAAGTCAAAAGCAGGGGTACCCCTAGGATAGATAAAATCTACTACCATAAAATCCACTAAGTGTTAGGATGTGAGATCTCACTCCTTATCTTGGTATAATGATATGTTAAACCTAAAATTTTCCAAGTGATTGGACTTTAGATCTCAATTTCTATTTAGGTGTAACATGTATGTCTAAAAAATTTCTAAATGTTGAGATGTTGGATTCCTCGGCGAAAATAAAAGGGATATTAAACTATAAACAACAAACAAAAACCATACAAGTTATAAAATACCAATACTTAAAATTTCAAAAAAAAAGCTTACATTCATAAAATTCCTTGTCTATTAAAAAAAAAAACTAATGTTTACTGTTAAAAAAAAACTAATATTTACTGGAATAGTGCTTTGTTTTTTTTTTTTTTAGTTTTTTTTTCAATTCTATCTTTTAATATTGAGCTTACTAGGGATTAGGCTTCATAATTTATTTTGATTTATTTTTTATGAGGTTATCTTGGTCTCATGACCTGGGTTGCGGGTTGACTTGAGTGTTTTTTAGATTTTTTTTAATTTCATCATTCAACGTTGAATTGATTGAGAATTGAACTTCATAATTTGTTTTGATTTGCTTTTTATAAAGTTATCATAGTTTCATGAGTTTAGTTGCGGGTTTGGCGAGTTAGCCTGGGTTAACTCAGGTCATGTTTTATTTTTTAATTGATTTTTTATAATTTCATTCTTCAACATTGAGTTGATTAAGAATTGAGCTTCATAATTTATTTTGATTTATTTTTTATGAGCATATCATGGTCTCATAATTTAACTTGTGAATTTGACATGTTAACTTGAATCGATATAATATGTTGTCGTTTTAATATTAAAAAAATATTAACATAAATATTTTTAGTCAAATTACATTTTAAATGATTTCTATGTTATCTTTGAATCTGTTAAGTTAATTAAATTAAATTATATCAATCTTTATATATTTTAATTTATTTTACTAAAAAAAAATATTAGCAATATTTAGAATTTTTTTATATATATTTTTAAATTAACTTATCCCAATATAGTTAACGCTAATGATAAAGTATATTGTTGTTAGTATTTTTTTTTTAAAAAAAAAACTTGATTTCAAAGCCAAACATCTCTTTGTTCAAAGAAAAGAAAAAAAGTGAATATAACCTAAATAATAAAAAAAGATAAAAAAGCTTCCCTTCCCTTCGTTTGCTTAAACCCTAAACCATCCACCCACAAAGAATTCATTATCGGTAACTTTGAGCGTAACGTCGGAACTCCACCAACTCACACTCGCCTAGCCATCGGCGGTTGTTCTCTTGCTGTCGGAATCCGCCTGTGGCAGTCCTTTATTCTATTAACCAAGCCGTGCTCGGACCTTGCCTCAGCTTGAACGTGGGGGCATACTTTCAAGGTGAGTGGTAACTGTAAATATGTAATATATTCTTTTCATTGAATCCGTTTATGAATATCTGATTGAATCGTAGAGTTAATGTGGGCTAAAGAATTGTTAAGTTTTGAGAGAGGTTAGATGGAATTCTTAGACATTCACTTGGAAAAATCTCAACATTTTCCGGGACCTCGGCATATTGTGTTTTGGAAACTAAATGTGAATAACTTGTGTACGGTTGTCATTGGATTAATAATGATGGTATTTTGAATCGATATGAGTTGATTGGTTGTGATTTTCGATCGTTTATTGGCAAGCACGAAAAAGAATGGCGATACCACAGTTATATGGGCGGACAAAAAATGTGACCAAAAGATCAAAGAAGTACCTGGAAGAAGCACTGTATGTGAGGCTGTTCAGAGAAGGCAGCTCAGAGGTAAGTGTGAGACAACAGTTAAATCAGTTCCTCAAGAGCTCCAAGCTTGTCTTCAAATGGGAAGTAAGCGACACCATCAAGAAGCTTCGCAGTCGCAATCTTTATCACCCTGCTCTCAAGGTATCCTTCTCCAAATCCTCAATTTCATGTTCCTGTATTCTAATTAATTGTTTGTGATATTATATAAAATTAATGAACATTTTACTCCTATGGTTTAGAACTTCAATGCTTATGTGATATGATTGTCTGAATCTAGAAGTTGAAACATGTCAAATTTTATGAACATTTAAGTCCATTTTTTAAAATTTTATTTTGTGCCTTACAGTTAATCTATGACCATTTGTCTCAAACTAGTGGTATGTTCTGAATCCCCGTATTA
Organism: Populus trichocarpa; assembly: GCF_000002775.5. Classification (NCBI taxonomy): domain Eukaryota; kingdom Viridiplantae; phylum Streptophyta; class Magnoliopsida; order Malpighiales; family Salicaceae; genus Populus; species Populus trichocarpa. The sequence goes on along the minus strand of NC_037302.2, from coordinate 9,732,481 downwards.
AAAACTGTTGTACCTTATTTTTTTGGCTCTTAATGTTTCCAGGGTTAATGTATATTATGGTTACTTTGTATTTTGCTTCGTTCTTTTCCGTCACCCTCTTATGTCATAATCATGTATTTGCTTAAAAATTTTCAATCATACCATGCATAATGTATAGCATTATTTCATTGTTTCACAGCTATCAGAAACTATGTCTAAGAGGGGTATGAATAAAACTGTGAGTGAGCAAGCTATACATCTTGATCTTGTTGCCAAAACTCGAGGCATACCTGCTGCAGAAAATTACTTCATTGATCTACCCGAAACATCCAAGAACCTTCTAACATATGGAGCTCTTCTCAACTGTTACTGTAAAGAATTGATGACTGAAGAAGCTGAAGCTCTCATTGAAAAGATGAAGGAGCTCAATCTTGGTTTAAGCTCCATGTCTTACAATAGCTTTATGACTCTCTACACAAAAGTGGGTCAGCCTGAAAGGGTCCCAGAAATTATACAAGAAATGAAGGCTAACAATGTCATGCCAGATTCTTACACATACAATGTCTGGATGAGGGCTCTGGCAGCTGTAAATGATATTTCTGGTGTTGAAAGAGTAATGGAGGAGATGAAGAGGGATGGCCGAGTTGCTGCCGATTGGACAACATATAGCAACTTAGCCTCGATTTATGTTGACGCTGGCTATTTTGAGAAGGCGGAAACAGCACTTAAAGAACTGGAGAAGAGAAATGCAAACAAAGACCTTTCTGCCTTTCAGTTCCTCATTACTTTGTATGGCCGAACAGGAAACTTGCTTGAAGTTTATCGAATATGGCGTTCTTTGAGGCTGGCTTTTCCTAAAACTGCAAATATAAGCTATCTAAATATGATTCAAGTGCTGGTTAACTTGAAGGATGTACCTGGTGCAGAGAAGTGCTTCAGGGAATGGGAATCTGGGTGCTCAACTTATGATATCAGGGTCGCAAATGTTCTCATAAGTGCATATGCCAAGGAAGGCATGCTAGATAAGGCAGAGGAGCTCAAGGAGAGGGCCTGCAGGAGAGGAGCCAAACCTAATGCTAAAACCTGGGAAATATTTTTAGATTATTATTTGAAAAATGAGGATATCAAAGTGGCAGTTGATTGTTTAGCTAAAGCGGTATCTACTGGTAGAGGGAATGGTCAGAAGTGGGTTCCATCACCTGTGATTGTAGGGTCTTTGATGGCACATTTTGAGCAGCAGAAAGATGTGGATGGTGCAGAAGGTCTTATTGAGATTTTGAAGAAGGCTGTAGATGATGTAGCAGTGGAGGTATTTGAGTCATTGATTAGAACTTATGCAGTGGCTGGAAGGAAAAGCCAGATGATGCGTCGCCGATTGAAGATGGAGAATGTGGAAGTGAGCGATGATTGTGAGAAGTTGCTTGAAGCAATATGCGTGGAGTGAGTTTTATGTACTGTTTCAGTTTGTTCCCATGATAACATTTGTTCTAGGATCAATTTTGAATGGTTTAACTTGCTACTTGTTCTAATAATGAAATGTTGCATCTGCTTCATTTGTTATGGTGGAGATACATATAGCTGACGATAAACAAAGTAATGCTGTGTTTGTAAGCTCCATTGTCCCAAAACTATGAAACTAAGGGTACTGCTAAATTCACTATCATTTTGTTATTCCCAGTATTTGATTTTTTGAGAATGACTAATGCGACATTTTAATGGTGTTTATTTTTATCCAACTCTTGAGTGTTTTATGTCAATTACCTAAAATTAAAAAATGAGTTTTGCATAATTGCTGTGTTTCATGCGACATTGTATTGAGCTCTGCTTAATTGCTTCTACTCTACTTTCACACCCGCGTTATCTTCTTCTTGTAACAAGAAGAAGGCTCGTTCAACAGTATGAGTTTTGTGTCGCAGTGGGCTTATGAATTTGAGCATGCAATAGTTACAGAGCTAGCAATACGTTCTATACCAGACAAAATTAATACTTCTACAGGCCAACGAATTAGCACTTCGAAGTTTATTTTAATTTGCGCTTCCCATTATTTTGATCTTACTCCTTTCCCAGATAACCATTTTATTAATTCCGGACATGCCAGGCAGGTTGATTCCGGATTCAGTCGATGCGATGGCTGGACTGGTATAAATAAGATAAAAGACCAGGATGAGTAAAAACCCGGTAAAACCGGGTTGACCTTATAACCTGGGCGACCTGAAAAAACCCGGTTGAGATCCTTTTTTTTTTCAAATGTGTTTTCTCCTAATCAAAGACCTCTTTTTTTATATATTTTTTAGTTGGTTATTAACCCTTTTCGAAATTCACTATGTAAATACTAAAAGAATATTTTATTTTTTCAATGTGGGATTTAAAGCCTTTTAATATATATACTCTATGTTCACAAGAAAAAAATTATATTTTTTCAATGTGGAATAAAAAATATTTTTAGTTTAAATACTTCAACTTAAAAGGATAACGTACTAACATAATATCTTTTCAATATAGGATAAAAAAACCTTTTAAAATAATCTTTTAAACTCCATTACTTATAACATGTATAACCTATATTTACATAGATTATTTTGTAATTTTTTTCATATAAAATATTAAAACTTCAAATATTTTTTTAAAAATTTTTCTGGATTAATCCGAGTTGACTCAAAGTAACCCATGTAACTCAAAACCCAGCTTCTTAACTAGGACTTCTAATCAGATCTAATAACTACGAGATGACATGCTTGTGCGCTGCCACGGGCTTATAAAACAAATGTACTTTATAGTATTATAATTGTGAACCAGCGCTAGATAAGTAATAGAAGCTAAAGGTATGATGGAGCCAATATTTCATGACGGAAAAAAAAGTTGTGTTGGTGATCAAAAACTTAGAGACTGAATAAAATGATTTGTAGCAATCCACAGTGTTTTGTGAAGAAAGATACAGTGCTTTCGCCACATGATTTAGCTTTTCTGTTAATAAAAAGCAAAAAAAATTACAAAGCTAAATTTTCTACCAACTTAATATTAAAAAAAAAAACCAACAAAGATAATTTTGGAAGGAAAAAAACCCATGAGGAAAAACGTTGTAGCAATTGACAATGTTTCATGAGAAAACTACAATGTTTTCCCCAATAAAATAAAATAAAAGGCCATTTAGAGAAATATTGTAGCAATCCACAGTGTTTTGTGAGAAAAACTACAACGCTTTCCCCATATGATTTAGCTTTATTGTAATTATAATTCTTAACTAACTCAATATTAAAAAAAATCGACAAAGATAATTTTAGAAAAAATCATAAAAAAATCATAGGGAAAAACACTGCAACAATTCACAGTGTTTTAAAGAAAAAAATTACAAAGCTAAATTTTTAATCAACTCAATATTAAAAAAAATCAACTCGATAGAGACAATTTTAAAAAACAAAATAACAAAAAAAAACAAAAAAAGAGAAAAAAAACCATGTTGGAAACACTGTAGCAATTCACAGTCTTTTGTGATGAAAGCTACAATGCTTCCCCACATGATTTAACTTTATTTGTAATGACTTGTAATTGTAATTCTCAACCAACTCAATATTAAAAAAATAAAATTGACAAAGATAATTTTAAAAAAATCATAAGAAAAAAAACCATGTGGAGAGACACTGTAGCAATCCACAATGTTTTGTGAGGAAAGCTACAGTGCTTTCCCCACATGATTAAGCTTTATTACAAAGTTAAATTCTAACCAACTTAATATTAAAAAAATAAAATCGATAAAGATAATTTTGGAAAAAAATATTACAAAAAAAAAAAAGAAAACGCAAAAGAAACTGGAAAAAAACCATGTGAAGAAAAACTGTATCAATCCATAATGTTTTGTGAGGAAAAACTCATATTTACTTGTAATTGTAATTCTTAACCAGCTCAATATTTAAAAAATAAAATTGACAAAGACAATTTTAGGGAAAAACATAACAAAACAGGAAAAAAAAAAAACCAAGTGGGAAAAAACACCGTAGCAATGCACAGTAATTTGTGAGGAAAGTTACAGTGTTTTTCTCATATGGTGTAACTGTAATTTTTAACCAGCTTAATATTAAAAAATAAAATTGAAAAATAAAATTTCATAGAAAATCATAAAAAAACAAAAAAAATCATGCGAAGAAACATTGTAGCAATCAACAATGTTTTAAAGAAAAAAATTACAAAACTAAATTCTTAATCAGTTCAATATAAAAAAAATAAAATCGACAAATATAATTTTGAAAAATAAAAAAATAAAAAATAAAAACTATGTGGAAAAACATCGTAGCAATCCACTGTATTTTAAAAGAAAAAAATTACAAAACAAAATTTTTAACTAGCTCAATATTTAAAAAGTAAAATCAACAAAGATAATTTTTTAAAAAAAAAATAAATGAAAAAAAAAAGAACAAAGAGGAAAGTTGGAAAAAAAAAGAAAAGAGAAATGAAAAAAAAGAAAAAAGGGGAAAGTTGAAAAAGAAAATGAAAAAGTGTAAAAAAAAAGAAAAAGTGAAAAAAAAAGAGGAATGTACTGTGGATTACTATTATAATTCAGAGTGAAGTTAAATTCTAACCAACTCAATATTAAAAAAATAAAATCGACAAAGATAATTTTGAAAACAAATATTACAAAAAAACACAAAAGAAACTGGAAAAAAAAACACGTGAGGAAAAACTGTATCAATTCATAGTGTTTTGTGAGGAAAAACTTGTATTTACTTGTAACTGTAATTCTTAACCAGTTCAATATTTAAAAAATAAAATTGACAAAGACAATTTTAGGGAAAAACATAACAAAACAGAAAAAAACCATGTGGAAAAAATACTGTAGCAATCCACAGTAATTTGCGAGGAAAGTTACAGTGCTTTCCTTAAATATTGTAACTGTAATTTTTAACCAGCTTAATATTAAAAAATAAAATCAAAAAAGATAATTTCAGAGAAAATCATAAAAAAACAAAAACAAAAAAAAAACCATGTGTAGAAACACTGTAGGAATCAACAATGTTTTAAAGAAAAAAAATTACAAAACTAAATTCTCAATCAGCTCAATATAAAAAAAAATCGACAAATATAGTTTTGAAAAATAAAAAAATAAAATAGAAAAATTATGTGGGAAAACACCGTAACAATCCACTATATTTTAAAAGAAAAAAATTACAAAGCAAAATTTTTAACCAACTCAATATTTAAAAAGTAAAATCAACAAAGATAAAAATTTTTTTAAAAAAAAACAAACGAAAAAAAAAGAAAAAATAAACGGAAAAAAAGAAAAAAGGGGAAAGGTGGAAAAAAAATGCAAAAATGCAAATACAAAAGGTGAAAAAAAAAAAGAGGAATGCACTGTGGAAACACCGTAGCAATTCACAGTATTTTAAAGGAAAAAGATTACAAAGTGAAATTTTTAACTAGCTCAATATTTAAAAATTAAAATCAACAAAGATAATTTTAGAAAAAAAAAAGAAACAAAAAAAAAGAAAAAAGGGGAAAGCTGGAAAAAAAAATGAAAAAGTACAAAAAAAAAGAAAAAGTGAAAAAAAAGAAAATAGAAAAACTATATGGAAAAACACCGTAGCAATCTACAGTATTTTAAAAGAAAAAAATTACAAAGTGAAATTTTTAACCAGCTCAATATTTAAAAAGTAAAATCAACAAAGATAATTTTGGAAAAAAAATAAACAAAAAAAGAAAAAAGAGAAAAATTGAAAAAAAAAGGAAAGTAATTTTGGAAAAAAAAAGAAAAAAGAAACGAAAAAAAAGGGGAAAGTTGGGAAAAAAAAAGAAAAAGTACAAAAAAAAATGAAAAAGTGAAAAAAAGAAAGAGGAATGCATTGTGGAAACACTGTAGCAATCTATAATATTTTAAAGGAAAAAATTACAAAATAAAATTTTCATCAAAGATAATTTTAGAAAAAAGAAAAAATTAAAAAAAAAATAAAAAAGGAGAAAGTTGGAAAAAAGTAAAAAAGTAAAAAAAGTAAAAAAAAGGAATGCACGGTGGATTTCTTGTAATCCATAGTGTATTGGGTGTGGATAAACAATGAATTTCCCCACACTCTTTAATTTTATGTATAATAATAATAACAATGCATAGAACTCAAAAAAAATAAAATAAAGAAGTTTATTTGAAGTTTCCAAGGGCGTGCTTGATCACAGCTCAAAGAGAGGACTAAAAGTTTTTGGGACGCTATTAAATTCACATCAAACATTAACCTTACATATACAATTAATGTACTTGGTGCGCGGAACGAAAGTGGAGGAAGGAGACAGGATAAGATAGGATATATTGAGTAGCTATCCTCGATGATGTGAAAGGCAAAAGGTAAAATTAAGATTAGACCAAAGAAGACATAAAGTTATATTATTATTATTATTATTATTATTATTATTATTATATAATTGATATTATATTTATTATATTATTCCATTAAATACTATAGATTTTAATTTTTCTCTCAAATAAAGTTATAGAATGTTTTTTAATATAGCAAGTGTTCTACTTTTTTTTTTCTATACATTCCTTCATGGTTTTTTTTTCCTTTTAAAATTTAGTTAAAATTAGCCTTTGAGTCCGTGTTTCGCTGTGAATTGGCCAAAAAGCTAATAATTGCATTAAAAAATATGAATGTTGTTAGTTTTATCAATATGCAATGAAATATTTGAAATGATAATAAAAAACTCAACCAGTATATTAACCAAAATAAATCATCTATCATAAGCGTTAATAAATGAAAAAAGTCGGTGTGACTTCTTTGACCTAATGGGTCAAGAACGAGTTAGTTGGCCAGTTTAAATGGCGATTTGGTTAAAAAAATTACACAACTGTCGTTTAATCTTACTTTAACCCTAGCTAAAACCTGAAACAATGAAATGTCAAGGGATTAAATAAAAATTAAATAAATAAGGGAGTAAAATGAAAAGATGACACATTATATTGATCCGAGTTAATATGTGAAACTCACAACGGTGATGGACAAGATCATAATGAGTTAACTGGTTGGATAATCTATCTCTCTTTTTTTCCTTTTCTTATTTTATTTCTGGTTGGGCCTTGATTGGGTCTTAATTCATCAGATATTGGATTAAATTTGTAAGTAAATTGAAGATAAAATTTTAAAAAATATGTCATATTGTATTACCTCCGGTCAACTTGAATTAATAGATAAAATTTACAACCCAGTTCATGGACATAATCTCAATTAGGTATAATTTGTTTAAGCTAAATGATACTCAACGATGAAAATTGCATTTTTTTTAAAATTAAGTTAAAAAAATAATAACAACAAAGGGTTAAATTACATTCCTCTTAAAAATTAAGGGGAAAATGCATTAAACAAAAAAGGGCTCAAATGTTGTGTTTTAACCCATCAAAATTTTGATCCGCGCCAAAAACCAAATTAGGTCTAATAATTTTTTTTCTTAAATCTATTATACACCAAAATAAAGAATATTAAAAATATTAAAAAAAAGCCCTAAAAAAAAGTCTGGGCATGTGGGTTGGCAACCCTGGCCTCGCACCCGGGCCTTATATCTTTTTTTAAAATAAAATATTCTAGACAACTTGTCATTTGTCTACCCAGATTTCATCCGCCATAGTGATGGCTAGAAAATCAGGGCAGACCTATTTTCCTTTAAAAACTCAATTTGTAACCCATTTTAAACAAAAACAAAAAAAAAAACCTCACAAACACCTTTAAAACTCTATAAACTAATTTATCAACCAAAGAAACCCCGAAAACAGTTCTAAAACGCGAAATCAAACCATGTTAGATTTTTCTTTCTCGAATTTAATCTATTTTTTAGGTAATATTAAGATTTTAAACAACTACCATCGAGCTACTCTCTTCAAATAAAACTCGTGGATACCAAGATAAACCAATTTGACGACTAGAATATGCGAAAATGATGACTTTCTCTCTATTTATTAGAATTAGATGAAACCTCCTCTCTCCTTCACAAACTAGGACTTGAAAATAATAAAAATGAAGTTTTGTACCAAAACTAAATTTAGAAAAATATAAGGGACCAAACAGTTTAAACTTTTAAAATTGAACGACTAAGTTGTACTTTTCATGCCAACTTTAAACACACCATTTATTTTCAGCTTCTTTTCTATATTGGTCCTCATTCTTTTAATTTTGTCCATAGTCAACAATACAAAGTAATTGGCTATTAACTTTGCAATTAAAAGACTTAATTGATGAAAACAAAAGTTAAGAGAACAAAAAAAAAAAAACAACAGCACTTCTCCAACACAGTGCATTGGGAGTGTGTGAACAATATTTAACATTGTTCAACACCATCTTCCATTTTAGTATATTTGTTATTCATTATAATGAAATAATTAATTTTTTTAGTATTTTATTTCATTCAATACCATTCATTTTATCATTTATTTTTGAATAAAATTATAATAATTTCTTAATATAATATTATCAATCATTTAGTTGATTATTTTACATTAACCTACTATGCAAAATTTTTATTTTAAAAAGTTTGTGCTTGGTAGATTAAAGTTTATAATTTGTTATATTATAAAATAGTTTTCTGCGGCTAATCATTGTTTTTTTTCTTGGATTGCACACAAGATATTTAGACATGATTTTCAATGTGTGTTTTTATTTTTATTTTTATTGAAACTTGTTTTTCATATCATGCTATTTTTTTTTATTTAATAAAAAAATGCTTATGATAAGAAAAGTGTTTTCATTAAAAAAAACATATAATTTTTCATTTACTTTATTAAACACATGCGTAAGTTTTTTAATTCACAATTAATTTTTTTATGCTGCTAAAAAAACACACAAACAATACCTATCCATTTCTTTTTATTTTTTGTGTTAAAAAATAATATTTGATCTTACCTGCAGTGCAGTGCCGGCAAGTTAGCAGTTAAAGCAGTTAATTCAAGAAATAATAAACTAGATTGTTAATTAATTATAATTGTTCTGCACCTAGTTTTCGTTTTTCTTCTGATATGGGATAATGGGTGGTTGAACAAATACATACAATTTGAACTGTTGGTTGGTTGTGTTGCTGACAAGGAAATGCACAGTATGGCTCTGCTTCTGATTTGCAGAGGGACGTGTCTGAGTCAAAAGCAATGTTATTAAAACAACGATTGTCAGATTGGAATTATCTTAATTTCTACCCTTTCCTTGACCTTCGCATGTTTCATTGCTTTTCAGTCACCCTCCACTTCCTAATGCCGTGTACAAAATCATGACCAAAATCCTGTCAGTGCGTATGTTTTTTAACTGTTCGATTCAGTTGGTTATATCTGATGTTAATTTTGTTTATGTAAATATATTTAATTTATTAATAAATATTTATTAAATATTTGATTAATGAATTAAACATTTAATTAATAAATATAGAGGAAAGATAAAGTTATTGTAACAAAAAAGTTTTGCAAAAAAAAAATTATAAAATTGTTATAATTATAAGATTTAATTATGACCAAAATCTTTTTAGTGTATTCGTGATTTTATTTATGTAAATATATTTTATTTATTAATAAATATTTATTTATTTTTAATATTTATTATTTTTTAAATTGATAATAAATTAATTTGAAAGATTTTGATTTTTTTAATATTTGAGGGATTTTAACAGGTTACTAGATATTGTACTTGATTTCCAAATATAAATTAGCTGTTGAATTGATTCAACATTAATTTATTTAATTTATTTAATCCTATTTTATTTAGGATTGTAAATTATATTTGGGCCAACTTATTAGGAACCTAATGAGTCACATATATAAGATTCATTAGTCATAAATTAAAATGGGACGATTAATCTAGTATGACTTAATTATAAATAAGTTTTAAAAATTAAGGACTAGAGTGTAATTTATATAGGGAATTGGAATTCTAAACCTAGAAAAATCAAGCAGGAACTTGATTGAATAAATTTTTAAAATTATTTTGAAATAATATATATGATATTATTCAGGGGGCAATTGATATTTTATTATTTATCAAGTTTTTATGTTCTCTCATAAATAAAAAGCTATTCTCTTATTTCATATGGTATGATATAAGTAGAGTATAATATAAAAATACTTAAATAGAAAAGAAAAGAGTTAGAATTCTAAGATATAGTAATTTCTAAACGGGATTTTAAATATGATATTAATTAATTTTTTCTTGTCAAAACTTTTTTTTTTAAATGGGATCCTAAATATACTATCTGAATTGATGAATTTATTATCTTTTATTTTTAAATTTTTTCATACTTCCCTAATATTTGAACATTTGGATGTTAATTTGGAAAGACAATGCGCTCAGCATTAAAAGAAAAATGATAATATTTTCGAGGGAAAAGAAGGAAAAAGAAGCATGCTCGTATACCATCGCCCTATTGTGGTTGTTGGAGTCCAAGTTAATTTATTTTACCGTTGAAACGGCCGTTCAATCATCTCCCAACTCCCATTGTAGCCGAGGCAAGTAAGAAAATGGTGGGGGTCCAGCTTACCAGAATATATTGCTTCAATCGCAATCATCTTCGACCGTCAATTCCAGACCGGACCCCATAAACCTCTTCCCATCTAACGGTTGGAGTGAGCCGAACCCCAGATAATTACGCCGGCAATTGTACATCCAATTCTAGATTCCTTAGTTACCCTCCATAACGTTCGAATAATGGGCTCCATTAGAAAAGCATAAAAGTAGAAGGCAAAGGTCACGATTGTAATTGAAAAAAATAATAAGAAATAAAGGTAATCACAGAAACAGCTGAGCGAAGTGCCAGTCATTAGTATTTGAAAAAGTGTCCCAAAACGATTTTTAATTTTTAATTTCTTGGAGCTTACTGTTTCCACTTCATAAAGCTTTCCCTTCTCTCTCTCTGTTCAGAGTTGACGAGAGCTTCTTCAGTAATGCCTAATTCTTAGTTTATTTTTTTTTATTTTTGTTTTTGGCTGCAATCAAATCTACATTTTCGAGCATTTTTTGGTTGAAGGAAAGTAAGAAGAAGAGAAGATGCTGGACGGGATTCTAGGCCGAGGATCTGGTGCAAAATGGTAAATATATTTTATATGTTATGTTTAAAGAATGATTTGAAAGAGACAGAGAGAGAAAGATTAATTTTTGGTTTGGCAGTAAATCGCTGATAAAGTCGACGAAGAATCAGATCGAAGTGGTAAGAAGAAAGAGAAATGCGACTTTGAAGTATTTGAAGAAAGATATGGCTGATCTCCTTGCTAATGGCCTCGACATCAATGCTTATGGCAGAGTACTCATCCTTTCTTTCCTTCTTTAACGTAATCAAGTTGATATTGTTTTCCGCTGTTGGATCTGATAAATGCTTTATTGTTAAAAATAGGATTTCTCTTAAAAGAAAGAGTTTGGAAGAGGATTAAAGTCAGCGTTTGAAAAATTTAAACGAAAGCAATATTTGTCTGAAATATCTCGTTTTTTTTTTTTTTTAGAGTTTTGTAATAAAGTCTGTAGAGAGGAGAATGCAAGATTTAATATAAATTTCTTCATTTTACTGACAAGCAAATAGGAAGCATGTAACTAATGTGAAATGTCCAACTGTTTTCTGTGTTTGTGATTTTTTATTTTGAACTTCTGTTAAGCTTCCTTAAATGAGGTCGAGCATTAGGCCAAGTTGAAGTCCATTGAATTGTTTTTTTTTTCTCTTGATTCTTTATTTATGATTCCAATCTAAGCTCTTAAGTAAGTTTCTGAAATATTAAAATTTTAATTCAGGCTGAGGGACTGCTAGCTGAATTGGACCAATTGTCTTGCTATGATTTTGTTGAGCAATTTTGTGATTTCGTGTTGAAACATCTATCAGTCATGCAGAAATTGAGGTATGCGTGGTTATTTTCTCGCCGGGCAAGTTTAGTTTTGTGCAAATATTTCTTTGTTCATATTGTTTGCAAGCAACATGATATGGATCTATAGGCATTCACGGTAAAATAAAATTATGAGATAGGCAGATAATTGCTTAACACTGCCATGTTCTCTTGTGGATGACAGTCTCTTTGTTGCCCCATGTTCTCCTTCAAAAAAATTATCATTATTGGACTTTTATCAGCCTTTTGGCTAAGATCAAGGGCTTCCAGTGCATGGATTAGGTACACCATCACATTTTTGGTCATTGAAGATAGATGCAATGTATACATAAGTTTCTGTTGGGGTTAGCTTTTATGATAATGAGCGCCTGTTTTGACATATTCTTTCTGGGAGGTTTTGCTTCTTGTCGTTTTTACCAAATGGTTGCCCATTTTCATTTACACTGAGTTGCATTTCAATTTGGTTGAAAAGTGATACAAATATATTCATAAATTGCTGTGGAAATATGAGTTGGACAATGTTTATCTGTATTAGCATGGCCATTGGCATACAGTATGTTTGGCTTGAAAGAACCAATAAAGATAGATTGGTTTTTAATCCGTTCATATATAAAAAGGAAAATAAAATTGTATGACTTCCAAGCATTCAACTTTGTTGTGTGAGAATCACTAAAAGGTATCCTAGATATATTTAAACCAAAGATGGTAATATGGTTTCTTTTGACTGAAAGATTTTAACATGAATTCTTTTATAAGTTAGATCAAATTACTAATTCCAAAATTTTATGAATATTTCTCTTGATTTTTTTTTGTCATCTTTACAGGCACTGTCCTGAGGACTGTAGGGAGGCTGTTTCATCCCTGATGTTTGCTGCTGCAGGATTAAACAATTTGCCAGAGCTACGCGACCTTAGAGATGTATTTTATGAGAGATATGGGAGTTCTCTGGAATTGTTTGTGAATCAAGAGGTAATTCCTTGTAGATCCTTTCCTTGTACGCAATTTATATCCATTGCTCTCAATAACTGATCATTTAAATCCTCATTAATAGTTTCGTGAAAAGCTATCGTCAAAGTTTGTGACGACGGAGAAGAAAATTCAGTTAATGCAAAATATAGCATCGGAGTTCTGCATAACATGGGACTCCAATGCATTTCAACAGAGGATGGCCAAAACCCCAGAATCTAAAAAGGTTTGCCCCTTTGTTTCCTTTTTATTGTCTTTTGTGTATTTGTTTATGTTGGGGGTGGAGGGTGAATTATTGCTAGCAGACTGTAATAATGGTTAATATCTATGATCTGATTTCAAATGTCATTTCATCCAAGACTTAACTGCCTTTTTTCTTCTCACTATTTTTAATCAATTCCCCCTCTGTTTTTTCTTTGGTTTTTTTGGGGCAGTAAGCTGTATCTTCCTTATGGCTGATTGTTTTGCAGGACAATCATGGGTGTTTACACAGCAATGATGACAGATACATGCCTAATAATGACAAGGACACCATCCCAAAAGGACATAAACATGATTTTCCATCGAAAGAAAGACTTGAATGTGACAAACACGAGCCAGTCAGGGCCAGGGAAGAAATTGTCTTTAGAAGGGACAACCGGGACATTCTGTTCCAGGGAAGGCAAGAAGCCACGCTGGAGAAACATCAACCTTGGAAGGAGGATACTCCCCTGAAAACTGTTAGACTAGGTAGTTCATCTCAAAGGAAAAGAATGGAAAGTGTGGATGGTGGATCCAAAATGCTAGATGGTAGGGAGAATTCTGCTCCTAAAAGGGATGACAAGGACACAATAATTCGTGGAAAGCCAGATATCACTCCTAGTTATGGAGGATTATGGTCAAACAATGATTCATTGACAGCACACAACAATTATGGTGGACAACACAAAATGGAAAACTCAACAAGAGATGTTTTGAAGGAAGAAGCACATAAGCTGAAACCTTACTATAACAATGCTATCCCCCCTCCCTACACTAAAACTAATTCTAAACTGAAGGATACCAGACATGGAGCCAGTGTAGGGTCTTCCCAGATTGGTTCTGACATTAATGCAGTTCAGAAAGATCCTTCAAGGGATAACATAGCCAATTCTTGGAACAGCTCGGAGAAAATCCAACAAGGATCATATCTGCCGGATCATGAGAAGCAGAATGTTGGACTTACAAGACAAGATGATCATGGACATGAGAAAAGTAATTATTATCAGAATGATGGTATTGGTAACCCCATACCAAAACCAAGATCCATGAGGCGGAGACACTCAAAGTCACACTCCACTCATGATGATGCTGGAAATTCGGAAGATACAGGTGGTGTGAAGAGAAGGTCAAGGAGCAGGAGAAGGGGGGATGACTCAAGAAAAGGCCTGCAAATCTTGTTTGATGATGAACACTATCAGAATGATGAAGAAGAAAGGATGATAGATAAACTTTTGATACATTACAGCAAGAAACCTTCTGCGTTTGAACCTGGAAATGTGGTGAGAAGAAAGTCAAAAAGCCGTCACCCACATCAGCAAGGCACTACCGAGGCAGATAAATCCCCACGACATACCAGCAGGGACGGGCCTGATGAAATCTCAGAGACGGTTTCTGCACCACCCCGATCCATTTCACTTCCTCATGAAACAAATTCATCAGAGGCAATGAAATTGTTTACTCGAGCTGCTTCTTTTCAGCCAGACAGATCAACCGCAGCTCGGCATGTGCATCCTAAGTTACCAGATTACGACGACCTGGCAGCCCGTTTTGCAGCCTTGAAGGGGAGGTAAAATCATTGAGCAATCAGATTCAGAATCTTTTATCATTGCCATGATCGCATGCTGTAGCCGGAATCTTGCACGTGTTCCTTGGAGAGTGGTTCTTTCGCTGTCTTTGAGGAGGAAACAGGGCTTTTCTACTTGTATTCACTGAAGTAGCAGGTTGGCTTTTTCTACTTGTGATTTCTAATCCTCTGTAATTGAGAGGGGGTGCTGTGCTTCACACTGGCATTACATATCTCTGCAATCTATTGACATTGGCGTTTACATAGCTTGTAATATCTGTTCTATTTCTATTCAATTTTCACCCATTGGTCGAGAGAAGTTGAGATTAAGATTGGTCTTTCTGTAAAACATTTCCTTTTCATAATAGCAATTACTTGAGAGAGGGCATTGTACTTTTTCATAGTTATGTGTTCAATGACTGTTATGACCTTGAATGTCAGAGAAACCCCACTAGATCAGAACAAAAAGCCCTTTAAATTTCCCATGCCCAATGCCCCCGGTTCCTACCTGCTATCCTTGTCGAAGGTAAAGTACTGTTTCCCGCCAAAAACGAAAAGCTTCTCACCCTGCCTTTTATTACAGCCCCTCTTTTACTGCCTCTTACTCCACGCTTCACGCACACGCACACGCACACGCACACGCACATAGAGAGAGAGAGAGAGATGAAGGGCTCCTCCAAGATCATAATGGGAGCAACACTGGCAATGGTGGTGAGCCTTGCCATTGTTTTGGCCCTAGTTCTGGTGCTGCTAGCTGAGCTTTACTGCAGTCTTTTACTTCGCCGGCGTCAACTAAGATCCACCTCCAACACCACCACCACCACCTCTGCCACCACTACCACCACATCCACCACCAATACTTCCCTGTCGCAGTCACCACAACCCCAGAATCAACCGCCTTCTCTTCCTCTATCAAGCTACTATGCTCAGGGGGTCCTTCGGGCTCCAAAAAGTTTCTTATTCCCTGCAGTTTCACCCAACAAAGAAAACAAGTCGGCAGAAACAAGAAAAGAACACTCTCAACTTCATCGTGTCCTCGAAGTCCATACCCAAGTATTAAACCCAGGTCTCAGCCCCCAGCAAATTGGTCTCATAAACATTTCACCTCCATCAACTGCCTTCGTATCTTCACCCCATCAAGTTGAAGAAAACCCTGTTCAAATTAGGAGTAGCAATGCCTGTAACGACAGGGAATGTGCTGGTTGTGGAGAACATCTTGTTTACATATCTAATCCCATTTACGACAATGATGCAAGCAGACCAAGCACGGTGGATACCCCATATGAAACTCCTGATTCTTCACCATCACGTTTGGAAACATGCGGTTCTAGTTCAGGTGAAGAAGAAATAGCCTTACCATCCCCATCTGCTCCACATTCAGTCCCCGGGACCCCTCCATTGACTCCAATGAAGAAGCTCCCAGCTAAGGCTTGTTCAGTTTCATTGAGAGATGCAAGGTCTCTGGGCACTTCAGGGAGCGATTCTGTTAGTAACAATGGCCTCTCATCATCATCCTCAGGCTCTCCATGCACATCTCCTTCATGGTGATTAGCATTTAATTTTATGTTAACCTTTACGAGGTGCATGCCTGTATTGTGAATACGGTGAAAGCTAGAGTGAAGAAGTCCCTACCACCTTTTTTGTTTTTTTGTTTTTTTGCAGACATGGCCATTGCTCGGTCACCCGAGCCTACGCTTATGCTAAATAGAAAAATCTCTTAGGGCAAGGGGGAGTACCTCTCTCTCTCTCTCTCTCTCTCTCTCTCTCTCTATCTCTATCTTCACTCTGCAGAAATGCCTCTCTGGTTTCATCTGCTTGTAATTGTACGGGGTGTTTTTGGACTTCCAACTGGGTTCTGGTGGAAGACTGAACCAACCACCCAAGCATTAATTTTGATTTTTGTTTGTTTTTATTGTAGACGCATGTGAAGAAGTCAGGAGTGGAATAGAAAAATAATAAAAAAAAGATATCTGTTTTTGAGGGACCTCGGGTTCCTGTCTCGATGCATGAAAAGCACAAAACAAACTGTCACCTGCGAGGTGTTTGTCCACTGTAGAATACGACCAGACCAGACCAGGAGGCCAGTCATATTGTGTTGTATTTTTCCAGATGTGGAAGAAGCTTCACTGTCTGCACTGCCTTAATAATTTCTCAGTCCTTTTTTGGCCGTAGGAATGGTTTAGTGATTCGGGCACCACCCATTTTTGCAATTGTCGTGCCCACAAGGTTAAAAAGACACAAATGCTGTCCAGTTTGTGGTCTGAGCTCCATAAAGATGTGTTGGAAACTTGCCTGGCAGTTTCATCACTTTTATTTTCTTTTCATGTCAGTTCATCCTTGCGTTTGTTTCCAATCTCAATACCCCCCCTTTTAGTAGTGCGCGGAGATTTGTAAGAAAATATTCTTTTTTTATATTTTTAAATTGTTGGAGGCTTGTAAAAATTTATTTATTTTTATATTATTTTAATATATAGATGTTAAAAATAAATTTTAAAAAATAAAAAAAATATTATTTGAAATTTTAGATATAAAATCATTAATAATTTGAGTTTGTGTTCATTTTCTATTAGATTTGTGCTTAGGAGGTTGAGGGGGTCATTTTCAGGCAATTTTACTTAAAATATTATATTGGATGGTGGCAGGCAATTAGACTAGATTCCAACGAATCTTCTAAGAAATAAGTGAACGCACATCATTTTTGCTTCTGGATGGCCTTCCAACCCGAGCATACCTGGGCTTGCTTCCAAGCCCATCAACTCATGGAATTGGTTTGTGACCCATGTCTTTTTTTTTCTATATAGTTTCTTAAAATATTTGTTAGATGTATAATTGTATTATAAAACTTTCTTTGAATGAATATTGAAGGATATTAGTTATTAAAGTAGAGTATAATTTATTTTATTTGTTTGTAACTTATTACAATAAAAAATCAATTAACCAAATTAAATCAACATTTGTTTAATATTTCTTTTTAATTTGAAGAAAAAATAAATAATCTCCCCTTATTTTAGTAATTATTTTATATTGTGGAACAAAAACTTTTTATTACTAACATTATTAAATAATATAATATGCATAATACAAATAAACTAAAAAAAAATATGTTTAGTGTTTTTAACATGTTGTACAATGACAAATACAAGAGTAAAGACTTTTAGATTATGTATTGTTTTGTCCACTATTAATTTAACCAGTACACAATGTAAAAGCCCACAATTATGGATATTATACTTAAATCCATTTTTTTAGCCTTTAAACAATACACAAATACAAGAGTAAAGGCTTCTAAATTTGTCTATTATTAAAGACTTCTAGATTATGTATTGTTTAATGATTTTAGCATATTGTATAACAAAAAAAATACAAGAGTAAAGGCTTCTACTATGACATACAACTTTTTTTGTTCCATCTCTTCTTTTCTATATTATTTTGCTTTTATTTTGTACATATACCAACCATTATCTAATGGTGGGCATGAAAGGGATTCCAACTTTATTTATCGTAATTCTTAATTAATAAGAAACATATATAACAGAGCTAATTGTGGTTTGTATCTAAAAAAAACATGAGACACAATTTTTCATTATGAAACATAAGTAGTCATAAATGTGTATAAGATATATATTGGACTTGGTTACAACCTTGCTAAGCTTCTCATAGATACAATCCAATATAGATTGGTAATGGACTCACCTTATAATTACTCAAGGAAAGGAAGATCTCAAGATTTCCAAACATAGTCGATTCATTAAATATTATAATCAATATAGTAGTACATTTAGATAATAAGGATAGGTTTCACTTTGGCTTCGGTTGTTTTGCTCAAGTTCATTTTGATACATAATTTTTTTCCCCATAATTTTTTATTCAATTATTAGATCATGCTGAAATTTTGCGAGATATCCTAGAAACATTGTTTCTTTTAGGGTTAAAATTTGATACCTCTCGGAGATTGGGAAGGCCTTCAAATAAGACCCATAAGTTACTATTTAAGATTTATTATATTTTACTAGTTGATTTATAATTCTTTTTTTTTATTTTATTAAAGCTCTTTTATTGTTTTTTCAAATTTAGTTAGAACGTTTTTCTCCTAGTTTTTTTTAGGACTTTCATTGTTTTTCCTTTGTTTTTAGTTTTTCTTATTGGTTTAGGTAAGTTTTTAATTTTATTTAAGGACTATAAACCTCACAGACAGGAGACTATCTAAAAAAAAAAAAAATTAGTTGTAAAATAATGAATTAGGGTTCTTCTGTGTGACAATCCTATTTGGCTTTAATTTTATCTTTTTAACTTGTTTTTTTTTTATGTTTGCATTTGCATTAGTATTGACGTAAATAAAAGCAACACATGAAAGACAACAAATACAATAACACTGATGGTTATTTGCTTGCTTTGTGCTGGAATAACCATAGATGGAACAAGTAGAAGAACATGTCGTGTTCTTGTAGGAGATCAGGATGATGAGGTTCCTTCTCGAGAAAGAGATGTTCAGGAATTAGTGATAAAATACATGCAAAGACAAATTACAGAATTCAAAAGAGATGATCAAGAACCAGTGATATAAGATATGCAGAGATATATTGCAAAATTAACCCGTGAGTTGACAAAGATGAAGAGCCATAACGATCATGATAAAAGTGATCACGAATCCATTGGTAGTTTTGAAAGCCCATTTCATAAGCATTAGTAGAGGGGACATCTTCTTGATCGAGATGAGTATCGTGAAGATTTTGATAGTTTTGTTTATGGTAAGATAAATGCGCATTGGTATTCTCCACCAACTTATGATGTTTTTTTTTATAATGATTATGTTGATGATGATATCATAAATAATGAAAATAATAATAATGAATATGATGATATCCTTGTTAATAAGATAGAGATTGGGTGCAAAGAAAACATTGAAGGTGTTTAATAAAAAAGTTGTTCATTTAAACTATGTTGATCATTTTGATTAAAAGGTTAATGTTATCACAAAGGTAGATTTTCAAAAGTTATATAGACACAACACATTTTTTGATGAAGCAAGTTTAAGGTTTGCAATTTATTATTGTAGAAGTCAATACAAGAGAAATAATATGTCCAATGTTATTTCTTATATAAACTTCGAGATGAAGGGACTAAAGTTGATGTCTAAAATTTCTATTCACAAATAGAAAAAGAAGAAAAGAGGCTAAAGAGTTTTGATTGTATATCCAAGAGATCAAGGCAAGAGCAATGTGAACTTAAGGATGAGTTCTTCAACTCTGGAAGACTAACGCAGGAAATGTTTTTCTAATATGCAAATTTGATGTTAATGGAAATAACTATTGATCCGACCATTAGATCATATTGAAATCTTTTAGAAGATTTCAGAGTCCTTGTTTTATTTACGGTTAAAATTTCATTTCCTTTGAATTTTGGGAAGGCCTTCAAATAAGGCCTACAAGTTACCATTTAAGATTTATTATATTTTCCTAGTTAATTTATGATTATTTTTTTATTTGGATTCAAACTCTTTTATTATTTTTTCTAGATTTATTTAGGACGTTTTTTCCTAGTTTTTTTTTGGACTTTTATTGCTTTTTCTTTATTTTCAGGTTTCCTCGTTGGTTAAGGTAAAGAGTTGTAAGCATATTAGAGATGTTACTATATAAAAAGAAATATTCAGTAATAAAATTGTGAATTAGGGTTTTGTGTGACAATCCTATTTAGATTCAATTATGTCTTTTTAGCTTGATGTCTTTTTGTTTATGTTTTTATCTTTATCAGTATTAACACAAACGAAAGCAACACAAGAAAGACAATTAGTACAATAACACAAATTTCTACCGAATACAGATTACACAGAAATCTTAAGTTGAAATTTTATTAATGACCATTTCTTTTAAGTAGTCTACTTTTCTAAGAGGTTTACAACTCCTTAAATAAACTTAGAATATAACCTAAATCAACAAGGAAACTCAAAAATAAAAAAAATTAATGAAAGTTCTATACAAACTAGGAAAAAAACCCCTATATAAAGTAAAAAAAATAATAAAAGAGTTCAAAATCAAATAGAAAAAAAATCCTAAACCAACTAGGAAAATATAACAAATTCCAAACAATAACTTCTAGGCTTATTGGGAGGTCTTTCTGAAATTTGATGGGTACCAAATAGTGGTCACATAGAAATATTAATTTGAAATTTTATTACTAAATATTTCTTTTCAAGTAGTCTACATTTCTAAGAGGTTTACAACTCATTAAATAAACCTAAAATCCAACCTAAACCAACAAAGAAACCCAAAAATATAGAAACATTAATTTGAAATTTTATTACTAAATATTTCTTTTCAAGTAGTCTATCTCTCTAAGAGGTTTAAAACTCATTAAATAAACCTAAAATCCAACCTAAACCAACAAGGAAACCTAAAAACATAAAAAAATATTAATTTAAAATTTTATTACTAAATATTTCTTTTTAAGTAGTCAACTACTCTAAGAGGTTTACAACTTCTTAAATAAATCTAAAATCTGACCTAAACTAATAAGGAAACCTAAAAATAAAGAAAATGTAATAAGAGTTCTAAACCAAATAGAAAAGAAAAATCCTAAATCAATTAAGAAAATATAACAAATCCTAAATAGTAATTTCAGGTCTTATTAGAAGGCTTTTTTGAAC
Organism: Populus trichocarpa; assembly: GCF_000002775.5. NCBI lineage: Eukaryota > Viridiplantae > Streptophyta > Magnoliopsida > Malpighiales > Salicaceae > Populus > Populus trichocarpa. The sequence continues at coordinate 9,711,283 of NC_037302.2, read as the reverse complement.
TCTAGTGAGTATGAAATTTCAACCCTAAAAGAGAGAAGACCTCTAAATCCTCAAGCATAATTTCATACGATGAGATTGATAATTATGCACATTAACATAAGCTAGGTATTGGGAAAAACTTTCCAGCATCACATTTGTTCATGCGAAGATTATTCCTTTGTCAAATTTTACATAATGTTGGTGTTTGCTTGTGAATTCTCTGATGTTAAATAGTGGCATAATGACAAACTCTGATATTTTCAGTACATTTATTAGATGATCAAATAAATAATCACAAATTTACGACGTGACCTGTTTCTTTATTCATCCGTTCCACAATTTTTTCCAGCACAAGAGTATTTATTTCCAAATACGACAAAGCTTCTGAGTGAGAAGTAACAACACGCATACAACAGATATTCATGTGAAGTTTTTTTCCTTGAGAGCATCTTCAATCTTCAAATCTGATGGCCCACAATGCATTCCAATCTGATAGAGCAACATCCGCAGACAAGATCCAGGTTAATCCTGTTAAAAGATATCAGGCCAAACAACAAATTTGTATTTAAGGAAAATTCTTTTGATTTAGGATCGTAAAACTTGAAGTAATGATTGAATCCACCACAGGGAAGCTGCCTAGCATACCCAAGTATATGTCAAACAGGGGTATCATCATTCTTCAGGAGCAACAAAACATTCTTCTTCTAGTTTCTTGAGGTCTCCTATGCAATTTCATTCCGATTGGACGTGAAGGGGCTTTTTTGGCCAATCTCTTAGCTGCAACAAGGCAAGTTTGCATGAGAAACAAGAAGAGCAAAATATTTGAATTATATCTCAACAGCTAGCGCACATCACTACATTTGGAAGGATTGATCATGTTTGCGGCCACAACAACTATTGTACTGCAAAAATTAAGAAAGCAACCAGCAGAACATAACCATGTAATTTTGGACTTATCATAGTTCAATTTCCTCCTTTGTTTCTAGCTAGCAATATATTCAACATTGGATACTAGATAGGGAATTAAAGCTGGAAACCTCAATAATTGATCCATGAGAAGAATAAGAATAGTCTCTCAACATTCAACAAAATAAATAAATTACCTATTTCGTAAAAAAGCTCGTTCACATTCTGGGCGGTTTTCGCAGATGTTTCAAGAAATACCATTCCATTTTCTTTAGCATACTGCTCACCTTCCTGCATCATTAATTAGTTGAATCATTGATGTATTTCTCATGTACTTTACCTTCTCAAATAAAATGTGGCCTTGTCCACAGGCATTTTATATACGATGATATTAATTTGGTTGTCCATTTATTCAATCAGAGAAAAACAGAAGCGAAAAAAACGTAGAATATCAAATTAATCATGGAAGTACCTCGATGCCAACTTTTCTCTTCTGTTGCAAGTCAACCTTGTTGCCTACTAAGAACATTATCAGATTCGGATTTCCTGATGCGGAACAAAACAGCATAAATTTGTAAATACAAAATCTCACTTCAATTCTCAGTTCTATTCTAATTAATAGCACCAAAGGACTTCCACTTGGACCGTTTCACGTAAACCCTTGTTCGGATCAAAAACCAAATGATCTAAACCAAAGATGACCTTCTTAAAAATGTGTATAACTTTGTAAATACTAGGAGCACAAAGACGACAAGGTAAGATTGAAAGGCTGAAAAGGTAAATTGATGATAAAACATCACCAAGCACAAGTGGTTTTCTTGTATCCTGGGAACATAAAACATAGCTAGCATGTTATGTTGATGAAACGATAGATTGGTGCTGGGGTCCATCATAGAAGATCTATTAGGGTTCCACAACATTTAACTTATGGTAAGCAACTTGAGAGATTGTTGTAGAAGAATGAGAGTAGAAAATGGTGTAGATTTCGGAAAAAAAATCATTGTAGAGAATGGTAAATGTTTGAGTCTCAGCTCCATATATTTTTGATTTTATTGAATGGTATATTACTCGTTTCATTGTAGAAGAAAAAAGCAGTTAGTTACCTTGTCTTTGCAATTCAGTAACCCACTTTTTAGCTCGTTCAAATGAATCCTGAAGATAAAACATGTTTCAATTAAGAGGAGATGTAATAAAGGAAGTTACAACAAAAATGATTTCTAAGAAAACTAAAAATCTTAGTTGACATACATCACAGGCATGAAGCAAGACCCAACTAATAAATTCACAGAATATTTGTGAATACCAATATTTATGAGATGACAAAACATGAAATGGAACCACATTTTGTACAAATAGGCCAATCATCAATGTCTGACCAAAAGACAATCCTTACATTTATATTTCATAATTTATCGAACCTGAGGAGATGTTTCTTGCTGCTGTTTCTATAATGTTCATGCAAGGGTGACAAGTTTCGTCACATGTTATATAAAACTAATTCAAAGACACGCATACGAGGGCTATTCAAGTTATTAGGGTTATGATAAATCAAGAATTAATAAATATCGAATTACAATGATGAATCCTTTTACACAACTTCATTCAAGACGCACAAGAACATACGTACATGTAAACAAGTAAAAGCTAATAATTAATATACTAAAGAATAGAAGAATTAGAGTTGATAGAAATCTACCATGCTTGTGATATCGTATACCACAACGGCCGCAGCGGCACCGCGATAGTACATTGGTGCCAAGCTATGGTACCGTTCCTGCCCAGCTGTGTCCCATATATCAAACTTAATAGTTGCCTCATTCAATGACAAAACTTGAGTGAAAAAGGCCGCTCCAATTGTTGATTCCTAAATATTACAATCATGTTAGCTAGAGTAATTTGAGGAAGTCTAGAATACACCAGCATCGATTAGATTGTGTGGATTTGATTGAAATAGAAAAAAAAGTTAACGTAAACTTCGTAATGTAGGAATCACCACCAATGCCAACATTATAGCATTATTTCCAATACCAAGATATATATATATATACACACATATCGATGAAGTATGAAATTTGAGTTTCCTACAAAACCCATCATCAGATTGGATCTAAGTTGTCAATAAGACTCAATAAATCAATGTCCTTGGATAGAGGATCACTCACATTCTAATGTAGACAAAAACATAATCAAGAAAATAAGTGGATAAAAAGATATTATTTGGCTGAAATAGGATTATATTGTAAGAACTTTAAGTAGAGTTTTATTTTTGAAAATAAAGTCTAATAAGATTTGTCTCCTTAAAAGGTTTACAAGTTTTTAAATAAATCTGAAACAGATCTTAACAAGGAAAAAAAATAATCAAAATTCCTAAACATAAAGGAAACCAAACAAAAAGTATAAAAATAAAACAAAATCCAGAAAAATAAAGGAAAAATAACCAAAATGGCTCAAATAAGATATATAGGGCCTAATTTAGGGGTTTATTAGAGCTTAAATGGTTACAGTAAGGCAGACCTTGGGAATATTTGAAAAACATTAAGTTTGATTTAACGGTCAGATTAAAACTTATGATTTTTTAATGCTACTTTGTTGGTTTAGTACGACCAAGTCTTATTGGGCTTAGCTCCATCCCATTGGTCATTGATACATCTACTATGTTATTCATATTATCCGTTGGTGGCAAATCCCTATCTAACCAAGTCAGATCCTCATAGGACTGCTCAGAACTTTCACTTTCTACTAGCTCAACTACATCACATTCTATCAAGACTAAACCATAGATAAGGCTAATGCCCCTAAATCAATGAAGATTGAACCTCCAGATGGGTTTATATAACCTAATCCAGTTGTTGCTTATGGATGCACCCAAATCCAACTCTTACATTTGGATGCACTCAACTCAAACTATTATCCTGGATGCACTACCTTCTGATCATGCTTGGTCGACATGCCTCTCGATAACATATCACCAAGGGATTGATCCTGTTATTGTCACTAATAGTACCTAGTTCACAAAATCAAGAACTAAGATAGTTTTGTAATTACTCATTGTCACTCTGAGCCTTTATCTCCAAATAGTCTGAAATTATAAATTCCAAGCACATTGACCATCTTACCTTATCATGGACACACTTAGGTACTTTCAAGACTATATAAACAACCTTAAGTCCTAAGGTGTAAGCAATCATCTTCTCATCCATCCTTTTCTTTACAAATTTTTTTATCTTCTTCTTCTATGTTATGTTACATATATAACACAACCTTTTAAGGCTCATTTTCTCCATCATCAATGCTAACTTAGGAATTGAAGGGTCACTAAGTCCACAAAGAAAACTTGTTTTGCAAGTGTTTTAGTTGTCCAATCTTGGCATTCTGTACCTTCCATCCCATCCTTGAGCTTTGCCAATATTATAATCTTTATAAGGTTTTTAGCAACCTCATCAGTGGTGTTGTATGTAAAACATTTGAGCAACAAACTAGTGCCATTCCCTCTTTTATATATATATATAGTTTTTTCTTATGGTTAACAATCAAGGAACTTATAAGATTGGGAGAGTCACATACCTTCAAACTACTAGTGCTCCACTAATGTTCCAAGATCTTTAATAGTCAATTCAGTAAGTGAAGATGCTTACAATGGCCCTTGTGAGCATATAAAAGCAATTTAAGGCCTTTACCTTCTCTATTATATATAACCCCTATATTAGCACTGTACCCTTTACCATCTATTATGTGTAAATAACTCCTTTTTTTAGAGAGTTTAAAGGGCAAATTTATGTAGTAGAAAGTAAGAAGGAGCATTATTATTCTTATAACTCTTATAAAAATTGCTATCATTATCATGAGATGTGGTCTCCAAGTAGATGTTTAAGATGTGATAAGAGAAGACTCATGACATAACAACCACATCAATAAAAGGAGTCACATCATCACCATCTAACACAACTATAACATTTCAAGCTTTCCAAAATTCTACAAACCACTCATACAATTACATCATATATGGACTGACCATTAATGTGTTTGGATGGTTACTAGCCCCTTCTTAGTAGACTAGCCACTAGCCCCTACCTTTTTAGATTTATTGCAAATCTTCCTTTAATTAAGCTTGGAAACATGTCTTTTCTTAATAGGGCTTAGCCACATGTTTCCCTTTTATAAACTAGTTGTCTAAGTAGTTAGCCTCGTTGCCCATCTCTTCTTATTGGACTGACCATGTTTTTGTTGGACTAGCCATGCATATATTTTAGTTAACTAGCTCCACATACCTTTTTTATAGGATATAATAACATGTTTCTTCATATCATGGCTTGATTGTGCATTCCCTCATGGTGGAGTAGTAGTCTAGGCAAGTGGACTTGTTGCCTGTCCCTCATTAATGGATTGGCCACATCGCCTACTAGATTGACTTGCCTCTTAATGGGCTAGTTACATATCACCTCTTAAGGAGCTGACCATATGTCCCTACCTCTCTAAATTGACCTTGTCCTCTTTGTTAGACTGGCCATATGTCCTCATATGAAACTGGCCATGTGTCCCCTCTTTAGTGAGCTAACAATGGATCCTTTTTTAGGTGTTACACTCTTAACCATGAACTGTGACTATCATAAACATTAATGTGTTTGGATGGACAAGTAACATATTTTTTAGATGGAGAACATATACTGGTTAGTTGTGCCCTTGATTTACCATCAATAATACTTTCCATTAATGTTATCACATGTCTACAACATGTGACATCCTCTAACTATATGATTACTTATCATATAAGGAAAAACTTATACTTTTAGGATCGATTTTATAATAGCCTCATTTATTTTTCAAGATATTACCCAAAATAAATCAATACAAGCTCAAGGCTATATAAAAGGCCATAAGACTTAAGGGATCCAAATTCAATTGTTATAATTAGATGAACTCGAATCTAACAGTTACCCTAGATGCACTACCATATATTAAATGAAAGCACATCTTTTGGTAACTTGTCTTTTAGAGATTGATTTTTTTATTATCATCAATTATACATAGCCTAAAAAACATAGAACTAAGGCAACTTTTATAGTATCTTGTGGTGTCACTCTATGTCTTTATCTTCAAGCAACCAAAACTATAGATGATAGGTGCATTGACTATCATACCCTTGCATAAATACACCCCCGTGGGTTCAAGGTTATATAAATAACCTTGAACTCCAAGGTAAGTAATTATCTCCTCAACCATTTGTTTTTGTTATAAAAAAACTATATCTTCTTCTTCTTCTAAGCTTTGTAACACATATAACACAACCTTTTTAAGGCTCCTTTCCTCCAACATAGTGTGACTTAAACATCAAAGAGTCTTCTAAACCTATAAAAAAACTTGTTTTGGACGTGTTCCAGCTGCCCAAACTCATCATTTTGCCCATCTTTTAGCCTCAGAAAACTAATATATTGTTGATTGACGCTATGTTATGGGCCAGATTAATTTTCTTAACATGAAAGAAAATGATCAGGCCTTGCTAATACTCTTTTGAAAGGATTTTTTTAATCATGAATACAAAATATGATATATTGGATAACATCTTTTTTAAAATATTGAGACGATGATATATTAAACAATATTTTTTAAAATACCGAGACAACAATATATTAGATGAAACTATGATAATTCCATAAAAAGCATATCAAAATAAATCATGAAGCCCAATTCTCAATCAACAAAATATCAAAGGTCATAATTGAAAGAAAATATTCAATTTTATGAAAAGAGAAAAAAACAACCCGAGTCAAATTGGGTTAACCTCTAAAACCCGCGACTTGGGTCAAAAGAACAGGATAATTCCATAGAAAGCAAGTTAAAAAAAAATTACAAAGTCGAATTCCTCACTAACTCAATGTTTAAAGATGAAATTAGAAAAAAAGAAACAAAAAACAAATGATAAGAAAAAAGAGTCGAGTCAACTCTAGTTAGAATATTAAACTTGCAACTTGGGTCAGATCATGAAATCTACAACTTGGTTTGTAAGAATGAGATAAGTCCATAGAAAGCAAATTAGAAAAAATATGGATTTGAAAAAAAAAATAAAAAATTACAAACATAAAAGGACCTATGTCAACTTGGGTTAATTTGTTAAACACATGACTTGAGTCACAACACTCAGATAACCCATAAAAGCAAATAAAAAAAATTACAAAATCTAATTCTAAAACAACCTAATGTTGAAGGATGAAGTTCAAAAAATTCAATGAAGAAAAAAGACTTAAAAACAACAACTTAAGTCAACCTGAATTAACCTGTCAAACCTGCAACACAAGTCATAACACTAAGATAACCTTATAGAAAGCAAACTGAAAAAAATACAAAGCCTAATTCTTAACCAATCCAATATTAAATAATAAAATTGAAAAAAAAAGAAAAGCTATATCCAAAAAATAAAGATCAAAGTTGACATCCAAAAATAAATGACAACCACTTTGTTATTTTGAAAGAGTGAGGCGTTAAAACTGAGAATAAAAAAGAGAAAAAGAGAGAGAAAAAAGATTGGGTCGTTAAAGGCAAACTAGAGCTCTTTATCGTGCACACACCGCCTTGGAAGGAAGAGTACATTGAGACATATCAAATGGTACAAAGGAAGGTCATCATTAGACGCCTCTGGCCGCTGCATGTGCTGCCTAAAAGGAGTAGCTCTTCCAATGCGTTGGTGTATGTGTTACACAAGCCAACCACTTTCTCTTTTTTTTGACTATTTTAGTTCCTAATTAAACACTAATTTTAGTTTCAAGTTTAGTCTCTAAAGCTTTAATTTTTAAATAAATAAAATTAAAATTTATTTTGTTAAATTAAGTATCACATTTTTTTCCAAATACTATGAGAACCCTACATGAAGCCAACAAAAAAAAAACCATTAAATTCGATACTAAATTGACTTAATTTGAAAGGATAAAATTAAAAAAAAATTAAATTAGAAAAATATAACATTATATTATCTAAAGGAAACTCCTAAATGTTCAATTTTTTTTTTAAAATAATCTATGGGAGGTTCTGAGCATCATCATGTGTGTGTATAATATTAATTAAAAGTACCTGGAACTCCAAAAATTGCCCCTTGACAAACCTCAGTACCAAACTTGTCTTCCCGGTCCCCATGTCCCCGAGGAGCACCTGTAAAACAACTTTTAATGATCAATTCTACACCTATGTCTGCAGTAAAAACTTGTCAAAGACTAAAATTGTAAAAGGTTCCTTCACTTTCAACCTCTACCCTTTGTTGAATTTCAGTTCAACAATTTTCTTGCTTCATTAATAATTAATTGATTCATCTCAAAAGATGTTTCGTTCCTGTACTTTCAACATCCTAAACGAAGGCTTATCATATTCAGCAGAGGAGAGCATGCACGTGAAGTATCTATACATGGCAAGATACAACTATATGTAATCGCATAATAAATCCTACGGAAAAAATACATGAGATTAATCTTTTTCTCAAGAAAATAAATTAATTATACGTGTGGTGTTACATGTTAATCAAAGCAAACGATCAATGATATCTTTCGTTTTCCATTTCATTAAAAAAAAAAATAGATAAGGGCAAGACATACCCACCAGCTTGGCCTGTATGTTATTGCTTCCTGTCCTTGCCATTGCCGATCGATGAAGAAATCTCAGAGAGAGAGAGAGAGAGAGAGAGAGAGAGATTTAGATCGGGAGAGAGATTGGAATCTGAGTTTGACAGCGAAATCCCAACTATGTTCTGAATATCAGATGAGTGCCTAGAAAACGCACAGAAATGCTAAAAACAGAGCCATAATTGCTGTTTCCACGAATACGAAGGTGGGCATTAGTATGACTGGTGAAGAAAAATATGACTGGTGATAGTGTTTTGATCGCTGAATGGTAGCTTCGTTTGACTGGTTGGTTTCTGGGTCTTAGCGGTTGGATTTTGCGTGTTCCTGTTTTCTCCCATCCTCGTTGGCATCACAAGATAGAGTTAATTATAATATAAACTTAGTCCCTATAGTTTTGAAAAAATAATTAATTAGTTCTAATAGTTTCAAGACTTATTATTTAATCTATATCTTTATATTCATTTATAACTTAATCCCTTCCATTCATTTCATGCTTCTTTTTTTATTTTAAAAAATTAAATAGGTAGATAGGATGGAAAGTTTGACGAGAAAAAAAAGCTTAAGCATGCTCCACATTGGTCAAAGAAATATTTAATTATTTTTATATTACAAGAACTACTTAATTTGTTTTGATAAATTGCAAGTACTAATTTATAATTGACTATCCAAAATATTAACACTTTTATATAGAAATAACAATTAATTTCAGATAGGATATCAAAATGTCATCAAGTTTTTATATGATTTCACTAGAAGATAGATAAAATCTGATTTATTTTAACTAATTGAGTAAGATATGGAAACATGTTAGAGGTTCATTTAGCTCAATCAGAATTAATTTTTTAACTTTTGTTTTAAATGTTTTGGAGTTCTAATTTTACTTTTGAACTTAATGTATTTATTTTTATCTTTAATTCATGAAGGATTTTTTTGGTTTATACATGAATTTGAAATTCATTATGTTTTATGATTTTATGATTCATAAATAGAAATATAATTTATTTTAAGAATATTTTTTTTTAAATAAATTTTTTTTGGTTGGGCACCCATCATGTAAAGAAAGTTCTCAGTCAAATCCGAATATGTTGGAAGTAAAATAAGATGATAAATTTAAATATTTCAAATTAAAATCAAGTAGCATAAAATCAAACTCCAATCCAATCCACCACCATTCCTACTACATCTTTGATTCAACTACTATAAATTATGGGAGTTTGACCCAACCTTACTCCGATCTCTGCTCCCATAATGCATTAAGTGATTTTAGTAGTATAATGACTTGTGCTTTTCTTGTAACTAGTTTTTATATATATATATATATATATATATATATATATATATATATGCTGTAAATTTTTTTAATATAAATTATTTAACATACATGAATATTTGTTCAAAGGAGTTTTTTCTTTTCTAATGTTAGCAGAGTTTGCCAAGGATTTATATAGGTATTAAAGTTTACCAAGGCAATAGTCAAGGATTTAATATGAGAAAAATAACTAAGAATATGATATAATGAATTTTAATATAACTAAAAAATCCTTGGATTTAATATGGTTTGATTTTTTTTTCTTTTTAGACTTTTCAAAGGTTTGACTGTCAAATTAAAGATTTGAGAAGCTTATTACATGTTATTTCTTTCAAAATAATAGGAAAAAGAAAAAAAACACTGCATAAAAAAATAAAAGCTATATTTTAAAATTATATTTTTTCTTCAATTGGTTCAAATTCTTTGATTTATAATATTTATTTTTTCAAATAATATATTTTAGAGGAACGTACCATCTTCTCAAATAGAAATTGGTATTTGTAATTAATAAAATATTTTTTTAGGTCATAATACATATCTTATTTAATAGGGAAGTCATTACATCATAAAAATACTAAAATATTAATAGTAATTTATAATCATATAGTATATAATTTTTGGTACCTAAAAAACTTATCATGATTCTTGAGTATAAGATTTGCAATATCTACCAATTCAATGTTAAGTTTATAACATGACATGCATTTTTTAAAATTAAAATCATAAATATTTATGTATATTCTACTCCTTTTCATTTAAGTATAATCATAAATATTAAAATCACAAGATGAAGAAGCCTTGTACTTATTAAAATTCCTAAATAGTAACTTGAATTAGAGTCCATGTTAAGTTGAAGTGCTTATCATGTTAAGAGATTTTTGAGATGTGAACACAAAAAGTAACGGTCTAATCATTTTGTTTAGACATGATTTTCCTAGATAAGGAGGTGAGTGCAGTAGCCAAACTATATTATTATATAAAGTTCATTTGTTTATGTTTCTTAAAATATATATAAGGGTTGATTTTATTTTATCCTCCTAATTAATATATATATATATATATATATATATATATATATATATATATATATATATATATATATATATAGGTTCTTTCAATTTCTATTCAAAAATTTATTTTTTTGTCAGTTACCTCATAGGATTTCATCCATTTACCGAGAAGATTCCTTTGTCTATTGAAAGATAAAATAAAAATAATTAGTTTAGGTTGTCATTGATAAATAATAAACTTTTATTTTTTTTTGATATATTTTATAAACTTCAAGGAGGTAAAATGAGATTAATCCTATATTTAACTACTTACAATTTCTATTCTATAAAAAAAATAATGCATCTTAATTTATGCATTCATTCACATAATTTAGATTAACATGTTTAGGGCAACATTTCAAGAGGGTTACATGTATGTCTAGAAGATTTGGAGGTTAATATAGATGTTGCTAACCTCATGTTAACAATTTGGATATAATCCAATTTTTAGTGGTAACCAACATGTAAAAGTTAGAAACGAGTTGTATAACTGTTGGGTTCTCAAATATCATACACGTAACGAAAATAGTAAAACAAAATTTTTTGAGGCTTCTTAGGATCTTGTTAAACATATCTAGAGTTATTTAAAAATTTATTACTTGAAAATTTGATAATCTTTGACTTTGAATAATTCTTTAAAGGTTGAGTTATCACAAATCACAAGTCGTCTAAATTGTTCGGCCTCTAACGTTAATCCATATGAACCATTAGTGAGAAATTTTCTAAATCCCTATTTAGGAGGGATAAATTGCTATACCTATAGTGTTAACTCTCTATTCTATGACTTACATAGTTTTTCTGTCTAGCATACAACCCGCATTAAATAAGAGGCATAATTTACTATTTATAGAAAAATTTAAAAAACCCTATAAATTAAAAAAATATCAATTTCTCCTTTGAATAATATCCATATATTAATTCAGGATAATTTTAGAAATTAGCTTAATCAAGTCATTACTTAATTTTTCTAGGTCTAGAAATATAATCTTTGTATTAATTATATTCTAGCCCTTAATTTATAAAATATATTTTAATCAAGTCATACTTAATTAAATCATTCTAGTTTAATTTATGACTAGTAGTTCATAATGTGTGTGACCCATTAAGTTTCTAATATGTTAGCTCAAATATAAGTTATAATTCTTATTAAATAAAATTAAATAAATTAAACAATTTAATTTATTATCAATTTATTAATTGATTACAATCAGGTGCATCGTCTTACAATATGTTATGATCCCCCAAATATTAAAAAAGTTATTAGTGGTTTGACTTAACCTTTCAGTGACTGGTTTCTCAGGGTAACTAATATCCTTTAATTTCATCAATAATGTTTCAATTTAACATTAAAACATGGAGTATGTATGTCTGCCATGTTAAATCATGTTTGTTCTCTATATAATAGTCATTGATCGTTTGAATAAGAATTGAAACTCTTTTTAAATCTCATTCCACATTGCCCAAGGATTTCTCAGTCAATGCTATTTAAGAACAGATGAAATATTTTTCCTAATTCACCTAGGGTGATGAATCCTCTCTTGATCACTCAAGTACTTTCATATAGTTCATGCTATATACCCAATGCCTTCCCCTTCATTACCTCATTTAAGATAACATGTAACAGAATCATACCATATCATTCTCTATATAAGATAACTTAGTGATATCAAGTTTAATGATCACTTACATAATCGTCATGTGAGCTTTCCCGTGGACATAAGTGATCTCTCCATATGAAATTCTCATGCGGGTCTTTTAGTGTACATGTCTTATGACAAGCACTTACATATTAGTTCTAGGTATCCTTTATATCTCAGCTTATGAGAACAACTGTTTCTTTTCATAAAGAAAAGAACATAATATGTACCAATCTCTACGAATCTAATAAATATTCAGTATTTAAAAGAACATTAACCAGAAATATTTTAGGAACAATGCTTTGATGCAATAGAAATCCCATAATCATAATAATTTTATAATTTTCTTTGCAAAATATTTTTGTTCCATGAACTTTATCTTTACTCTAGATTTATAAATAAAGTATTAGATTCATAATCTAATATTATATGAATATGAAATATATATTAAGCTTTTATTAATATAAATATGTATTTACATGAATATAATAATGTCATGTGTAACAAACCGATTGACTACAAGACATATTAAACTAACAATATCATACTAGCTAAGAAATTTATTAACTTAAAACTAGTTGGAAAAAAGATTATACAAAACTAATATCTTGATAGGTATTTTCAATGTTTATTTCCTTAACATATATGTGTATATGTATAGTTTTATTATAATTAGCAAACACAAGACAACTTACCTTAGATAAGATATTTTATGGTAATTTTCATGTTCTCTTTAGAATAACTTGCCCCTTATCTAGAATTACTAAAAGATTAGTTAAGATTTCTAATTACCTTAAAACTACATGATGATTTTTTTTTCTATTTTATCCCATCAATCCTAATCATCTTGTCAAGATATCCTTTGTGATAGGGATATTGGCCTTTAAGTAAGGAATGTAAGAACTGGCTAAGGAATCAAATGATTCTTTTAAATTTGACTTTTTAGGCCTTGTGAACCTTTTAAAAAAGACTGAGTTAGTAAAGTATTAAGAGAAAAAGAAATGACAATAAAAGTTTGAAGGGATGAAAACTCTTTGTGATCTTATTCCAGGAGTCTTTTTTGTTTTTTCCTTATTGAAGGGCTCAACCTAAGGCATTAAGAGGTCTTTTACAGACTCCATGATATGTATAAAGCCTTAACATCTTCTTATGCAGGATTCAACTAAAAAGAATGCTTGAAACAAGAAAGATCATTTTTAACATGTTTCCAATGCTTTATATACCATTGTAACTACACTTTAAAATCTCTCTTCAAAGCTAGAATTAAATGATAGATTTTTTTGTTGAGAGAACTAGGCACCTCGTGTAGTGTTATCCCACCATGAAAAAAAAAATACTCAAATACATGAGAGCAATTATAAATTAAGATAAATAGGTTATAGTTTCATGACTAAGGATATTGTTATGCAAGATATCCAAAACCTTTGAGGATAAATGGCTGTACGAGTGTGTCTTGAAAAGTTATGAACATTCAATAAAAGGATATGTATATTGTGACACAAATCAAATTATCTAGCAAAGAGGTTTAGGAAAATAAAGTTTAGTTAGAAAGTGATATGCCATGAAGAGAGGAATCTCTTTACAAACAATACTACCTTTTAGTATTTCTGACTCTAACCTTTTAGTTCACTACTAAGAGTGCAAACTTTATACCTGTTAGAAAGTAGTAGTCACAAGTCTTATACTCATCATCTATAAAACTAGACATTTTAGTCACATAATTTAGAAAGTAACCTATGACCCACATGTTTACTAACCAAAGATAGCTATCATGGTGTTTGGGTATAGGTCTTCAGTCATAGGTAATTACATACTTTGAATAATATAAGCTAGTAGTAAAAGGGCAAAAGCTAAGGATTTTTCACGCAAAAACATAACATGAACAATAAGATGGTATCTATAGTTGATGGTTGTGTTTTTTATAACAAATGTTTTATTTTCAAAACCATATCAATTTAAACCCAAGTTTCATAGTGTCAAGGTCCTAGTTAGTATAGGTAAAGTAAGTATGAACCTTAACCACAGATCTTGGGAGGCGTTTCGTATAATCCTTTTTATTGATGGAAAACTGGACCCTAAAACAATTCATGCCAATTAGACAACACTCTGTCAAGGGCATTACATCATCTTTGATTAAACCTATAAACCCTTGGTAATCTGAATATAATTGTTGCTAATGTTCTCAAGTGAGATAATAGGACCTAATAAAGATGTGTTCTTATAAGGTATATGGTTAAGGGTAAGATCAAAGAGTTTCAATATCCTCATCCCGCACTAGTTTGTCATTGTATTATAATGGTTTACAAGTTTTCAATACAAGATATGGACCTTAGATTGACAAGCAATATAACTTGGATTAGACATTTTGAATAACTAGCAAAGTTATTCCGAATAATAAAGGTGAGAACTCTTTTCTATAGAAAAGTTTTGGATTAATTGACCCAAGGTATCATAAGATTTTACCACTAACTCTGAGATAAGGAACACAAAACAAAAGGATCTAAGAGTGTGATCGATCATAGGAAGTTGAATAATCCAAATGAATGTTGGGGGGGGGTTAATTCACCATGATATTTGAAAATAAAAGCATTATTGACAAGGGATGGATATTTAGGAGTTACTTGTTTACAAAAAAATAAAATAAAATAGAATTGTAGGGTTAATCCATTACAATAAATGACAGGACTTCAGCTTTCCTAACCTTGGGTTTTAAAATTATAGAAAGATATTACTTCTAGGATTTCATGGTAAATTTAGAGTGAGCTCATTGGAGGGTAAAAGATGAATTACAACAATTAAAAGAGATGTTTAGTGATTAACAATGATGAATAATGGTGAATAATGATGAGAAGTGAGAAAGACATAATGAATGCTACTTTTATAAGAGTTAGCATGTGAAAAGTAACAACTTCAATAGATAAAAAAGAAATTAAATTACCATCATGTTTTAGGATAGAGAACAATTAGTGATGATGGGTTAAATATTTTTTTGTTTTACTCTTTAGACCAATATGTCTGTAAAATTTAAAGATACATTTCTTTAAATCAATTTTGGTTTTCCCTCCAAATCTTTCCTTTAATAACCAAATTTATTAATTTGATATTTCTTATATTATAAGGTATAATAAAACCTCTTACCTTTTGGATGTGTGATAAAGTTCTTATAATTACCTAATATTCGAACTATATTTTAATAACATTTGGTACTTAATAAATTGAAGTTGAAAGTAAGTCGAAAGCCTTAGTTCTATTTAGTATTTGTTATTTTAATTATTATTAAAATAGTTTATAAATTTTCTTGAATTCAATTAATAGGTTGTAAACATAAAACTATAGCTTTTATAGTTTTGCAATCTAAAAGCTGTACCTACCACGATAAGTTTAGCTGTTCCAGCTTAATAATTTATATAAAAAAGCAATAATGGTGATTTTAATAGTGTTTGAGATAGACTAGAGAGGAAATAATTACATTTGAAATGATGGGAAGAAAAGTAGTTAGAGTGCTTTGCACGCTTTTATTTAAAATACACTTAATTAGAATCTATCCGATCAAAGTTTTATCAATTGAGACAAACACTTAGAACCCATAATGGATGGCCATGGCAAGTTGTTTTAGGTTGTGTGAGTGTGGCAATAAAGAGACGCAATGAAGAGGTGGATACAGTCATACAGAAGACCCATTTTGTATATTTGTATTTTTCTTTTTATCTTTTGTGGATTTATACTTTTTAAATCGCAGATTTATGCCTTCCCTAAAAAAAAAAGAAAAAAAAAAGGCTATTAATGGGCAACTTTATTCACCATATATGCGAGGGCTCAGTCCGGTCACCTTCCTTTGTTTTTCAATAATTTCATAAGCAATAATGAAACGGTAAAAGCCAGAGCACTCTATTTCGAGGAAGATAAACATTCGTTATTGAGGGCCATCAGTCTCTTGGCCGGTTATCCACCAGAAAATATCGAAGACTTTATTGATTATTTCTTCAATATTTTTAACTAAGACATTTAACCTAATCTATTTGAGGCCATTCAATACTCATCTCTTGTTGTATCCCATTAGAAAAGGAAAGGCGAGAGTCAAAAATTGGATTCGCAAGTCATACTATGTGGGCAAGGGACTTTTAGCTTATAAATACCATGCCTGCTTTCAGGATAATGATTCCTTGATAAATTAGTTGCAGCTAATCCTCATCATGTGTATACCTCAACTGATCAGGTTCTGAATTTATTTTTTAAAAATTACTAGTTTGAATGTCACAAACCTCAGAGCCGCTGGAGATTTACATGGTTGTTAACTTTAAGATCTCAAGAGATTAGTCAAGGCACGCGTAAGCTAATTCGGAGACCCACAATTAAAAAAAAAAAACTTACCATGCGTTATTGACTCAAACCAAGTAAATGTAAAAGTAGATTACACTTATAAAAGAAGAAAGTAAAACGCACATCATACCGTGAGAAGTAAATTTTTTACAAGTTTCATAATTTTTTTATGATTAATTTATCTTTTATTGAATTAGGAAGACAATTTCCGCAAAAATATTCATAGAAGTTGAAGGAAAAAAAAAGGAGAAGAAGATCCATCCATCCAGAACCACCTGTTGCTTCCAAACAGAGCAAGCTAAGAGGCAAGGAACGTGCGTATATATACATTTAATATGCATAATTGCATACCAATCATAGCACAAAGACAGACAAAGTTCTACTGTTCCGTTTGGCAGCGCGACAATCCAACAGCCATGACCCCAGTTCCATTTTTTCTCTTTAATTTTTTGCTGGGGATGATTAAATTATCAACAACAAGACAGAATAAGCTGCAGTAGTTTTCTGCATATAATTAAAATGGAAACGTTAATTAGATCGAAGCAACCACAACAAATCATCTACATCCCCAGTATACTTCTTCTGCTTAGGTTTTTTTCTACACAGTCGGTGAGGTATAGATAGATAGGATCTCGTGGGAGGTTGATTCACAAAGGAACCACTTGTTACTAAGCTATAAATATTAATCAAGTAGACTCAACTGACTTGGGAGAAAGGGAAGTTGGAGCGTCTTTTGGTGGCATAGACTTTGATCTTTTCATCATCGGAGCAGCAGATGACCTTGGCGCCCGATGAAGCCTGCACCTGAATGACCCTTGATGTGTTGTTGGCGAGCACAGGCATTGGCCTTTTGGCGAGCTTGATGCCACAGCACTGCTTCTTTCTCCGTTGCCGCTTTCCGGGGATGTAGAAATGCTTAGTTTACCATGCGAGGCCATATCCACAGCGTAAGAACTCGTGCTCTGAGAGAGACAAGAAAAGAATCAAGAAGCTCGAACTAACTATGACCAAACTGGCAGAGCTTGCGCTGACAATATATAAGGAGAGATTGTTATCCTCCTCACATTGCTTGTGAGGTTAGAATCGGAAATCCAATCAAGTGGAGCTCTATGATTCTACCTTGTTTGTCCATATTGTATCCAGCCAAAGAAAGTTCCCATTTCCTGCGTGAAAGCCAAAAGCGATATCGATATCGGTTCGGTTCCCAACATACGGTTTGTTCTGTTTTATTTGGGATTTTATTTCTTTTGAGTTTATCGCAACTTAGTCCTTATAATTTATTAGAATTAATTAATTAATCTCTGTATTATAAAAATAACTAAATAGTCTTTTAACTAATTCTCACTATCCTTAATTTTGTTTTTTTTTTGTTTTAAAAAATACCTAATTTCCCATAAAATTATTCAATTTAAAAAATAATAGTTTTTAAAACTATAAAAAGTACTAATCAATTAATTTCATTAAATTATAGACATTAAGTTGTAATTAACTCTTTTTTTTTTTTTTGGTTAGAATAAGGATTTTGTTTTTCTATTGAATGGAAGGTACAATGGACCTATGAGAAGAGCTAGGTTTACGAGTCAAGAGAGGTCTAGGATGAAAAAGTTTTCCCAACCTTAATTATCATAGTCATCTCTCTAGCTAGTACTGAAATTGTATATATATTGACATTCACACACCACTCTCTGCATTAGAAAGACAAGGTAAGGAAGAAGAAATTGCCTCATTAACAAAAGTTAAACCCCCTTTAAAAAGCATGCTTTACCCAAAATTATTTGCGCATGCAGTTCACTTAAATAATGTAACGACGATTTTACTTTTTTTTGCCAAATAACTCAACATTGACTTTTAAGGGTATTTTAGTCTTTTTATAAGGTTTATTAATCATTACCGAATCAATCAGAAATAAATAATTTTTTTTCATTTTAAATATACAGTAAAATAAAAAAAATACCATTAAAAGCAGCAAATTTAAAACTAGTGTCAAAGCGTGTTTTCATCTTTTCGCAATGATTTTTTTATTATTTTTAGATTAGCTTAGGAGAAATTAAGTATTTAACTAAATATATATAAAAAAAAAACAAAAAGGTTAGGTCGCATATAGTGCATGTTTCGAAGTGTGGGAGTCGCTCGCACCCTTGAAACGACATATGCAACACCTCCTGATGTTTAAAAACACCCTTCAATAGTGTCGTTAGAATTGAAGCGCCACCATGTCTTCTTTTTGGAGTAACAACATGTGTCGGCGGTGATTGTTTGGTTTGTCGTCGATGTACTTTTTTTTTCTCTTCCCCTAAAAATAACACATTGCCCTCTTTGTTGCTTGTATTTCAACTTCAATTTTTATTATTTTAATTTCTAATTTTTGTTCTATATTTTTTTATAGAAATTTTATATATTTTTAATTTTATCGTTTAAATTTAATTTATTATATGTTATGTTTTTTAATTTGACTCTCATTATTTTACTGAAAATAAGAAGAAGCCGGAAATTAAGGGGAAAAAACCCATTTCCTTCACTATTCATATCAACAGTTAAAGAGGTGAGTTTACACTACGTAATTCGCTTCTTTATACTATTTATAGCGTTTAAATGTTATTAATAACTGAGCAAAAGTATGTTTGTTTTTACATTCAAAAAATGTTTTTTTAATCGTTATACTATTTTGAATTTTTTTATTAATTTTTAAAAATAAAAAATAATATTTTAATATATATTTTAAATAAAAAAACTTTTTAAACAATAGCTATAATAATCCAAACACCGACCAACGAAGAAAAAGCACATGGAGACGTGAGCCTTGTCGCATGATGAGATATGCCACCGTTTGCTCCACGTATCAGATTCGCACTTTACTCGGGTCACTGAAAATGAAAATGAAAATAAAAATAGAAAGATGTGATCTCACAATCAATTAGCCTAAAGTTTTTGAACTCCCATCAAGATTCTTCCACGTGGATATGATCATTAGGTAGGTCTTGTAGCTCTCATTTTATTATTTTAAAAAAGCAGTTGGGGCCCTAGCAACTGCTAGATATTAAGTGAAATGATTCAATCTGTATTTTAGTATAATAATAGCATATAGATCATCGATTCACTTTTATATAAATTTTTATAAATAATTTAGAAAGTGGAGTGCTGTATTTACTTAACTCTGAAAGAGTTATTAAGTGAATTATTGACGAAAAATCTATATAATATTTTAAAGTCAATAATTACAAAATATCTTGAAATGGATTAATCCAATATTAGAGATATTTTTTATTTTAAATTACAAAAAATATGGAATACACATATTAAATAAATCTTTATAATACGATTTTCATTTGATCAAAATAAAATTAATTTACAATAAATATATTATACAAAATTCTCATTCAGTTTTTTTAAGAAAAATTATCTTTAATTTCTCTCTTTCATAACTTTTATTTATTTATTTAGTGAACATCAAAGATCTATTTTTATTTTGTAAAAAATCTACATTAATTGGCTGAGTGAAAAGTACAGCATTTAAATGGCATTAAAAAACTATGAGTAGAATATTAATTTGAGATGATATATAAAATCGCCACTACCAGAAAATCGATAAATACAAATAAAAATACCAAGTGAATATTTTCATTGGTAAATTGCCGACGGATTTTACCGACAGAAATATTCCCTCGGTATTTACCAAGAGAATAACAGTGGGAAAAAAAATTAAAACAAAGCAAAAAAAATGATGACATGCCATTTTTACCAACAAAATTACCGTCGGTATTTTCCAGAGAGCTCTGGAACTGTTCACTTCTCAATTGCACTGTTAATTACTGTTCTTTACAGATAAAATTACCGATGGATTGAAAAGTCGTCGGTGTTATTTGGCGGTTTTCTGAAAATTTTTGATTAAATTAAATATTACAGACGGAATCACCGACGAATTGAAAAGTCGTCAGTGATATTTGGTGGTTTCTGAAAATTTTTGATTAAATTAAATATTACAGACGGAATCACCGACGAAATGATTAAAAATATTAATATTTAATTATCAGTCGGTAAAACGCCCCAATAAAAAGCCTAGGATCCCTAATTTCACAACAGACGGGGATCCTTAATTTCTTCTTCTTCTTCTTCTTCTTCTCCGTATGTAAAAAACATTAATATCCATTTCTTTTTCTTCTCTCTCCTCTCCTCTCCTCGACTCCTCTTCTCCACAATGCTCAGGTATTGATTCTTCTCTTTTCTTTTTTTTTCTCTTCTTAGCTTCACTTGCAACCATATTAAGGTAAGATTTTTCTTTTTTCTTGTTTTTTTTCATTATATTTGTTTTTATTTTATTTTATTTTTAATTGTTTTTGTTCTTAATAAGTATGAATATTGTTGTAGGATTTTTTTTCATAAGATTTTTTTTTCCAAGCGTTTTGAGTATTATAGAGTGTTGATTTATATTAATTTAATTATTTTATAGTTTTTAAAATGGATTTCTTTAAAATATTTTTAAATAATTACCGATGAAATGAAGCGAAAAATTTTTTTTCCACGCCTTTTCCGTAAGTAAATCCATCGATAATAATATATTTTTATTACCAACGGAAAAAAAAATTACCGACAAATGATTTACCGACGAAGCATTTCCGTCGGTGATTTCATTAGTAAATTAATTACCAATGGAATGATAGTACAAATACCGACGGAAAATTTCGTTGGTAAATCTAAAGACTGTGGTAGAGCATGATGCCATTTTATAATATAAAATAGATAGATATTTGCATATAAAAGTAATATTAACACTTTTTAGCTAATGCTAATGCAATTACTGTTATTAACTTTAAGAATTAAGATTTAAAAAAGTGAGGTTTTACTATTCATTCACTGCTAACTTAAAAAACACTATCGTTTTATGCCCAAAGTCAATGAATAATTAAATAAAATGAAAAGGAATGTTCAATTTGTTTACCTTTCCATTTTTGATTTGGCATACCAAGGAACAAGGAGAAAGAGGGGCGGGGAGAGGGAAAGAAAACGGAGGAATTTTGATCAGGAGTGTGAGGATTTCTACAATCGGACTCACTACCAGAAAACCGGAGAAAAGCAACGGAATTACCGACGGAAATATTCCGTCGGTAATTAATACCGACGGACATAATTCCGTCTCAAAATCGGTCGGTATATACCGACGAAATCATTCCGTCGGTATATACCGACGGAAATATTCCGTCGGTATATACCGTCGATTTCACCGACGGAATATACATTTCGTCTGGAAATACGCAACGGCATGGTGATGTCAGGCGATTTTACCGACGGAAAGTACCGAGGGATTCAAACTGTGATAGCCGTACAGTGACGTGGCGATGTCACCGACGGCATCACCGACGGAATGATTCCGTCGGTGATGCCGTCGGAAAAAGCCATTATATGCACCCATCTGCCGACACTCTCATCCTCTGTTTCTCCTTCTTCTTCTTTCCCATCCCACCTCTCCCCTCCCAAACTCCTCCCAAACTACAACCAAACACCAATCCCAAACTCTCCACTATTCTCAACACGAGCACTGAAGTTTCTTATATCTTGTACGTGGTCACAATATCCGTTTCTTGTAGATTTTATCATTTTTTTGTAAGTAAATCTATCCTTTTTAATTAGTTTTAATATTTAATTGTGAATTTTATTGTTTTAGTATATGTATTTTGTTAACGTTTGTACTTGTTTAATTGTTATTTGTCAAAGAAACTTGTAGTATGAATATATAATTTTGTAGTTGTTATAGGTTGTTTTAGATTTTGTCAAATTATATTTGTTTGTAAATTGTTGAAATTTTGTTTGAATTACACCGAATTAAATGTGTCGTTGTGATGAAATAAATAATTAATAGCTTATTTAAGTGTCTTGTTTAATTGTTATCAATTATATTTCGAAGTTGTGAGTAATTCTGTAAATTTATATATGTATAAATTTGTATGTATGAACGTTGATAGTTGATAATTGATAATGAATATTTAACATAAGTGTTGTTTTAGTTTGTTGGATAATGTCGGGGAAAACCAATATTTTTGTTATGTTTTATAGAGGTTCAATAGAAGTCATGGATGATCGTTCATGGATGTATTGGAACTCACCCCAAGGATTGCGGAGGATGGATTATTGTAACGGTGTCCAGGGTTTTATTAATTTCGCAACATCTATTCCGAGGAATTTTACTGATGGCGGTATTAGGTGTCCATGCAGGAAGTGTAAAAATTTAAAGTTTCTGCATCAAGATGTTGTAACGATGCATCTTCTAACCAAAGGGTTCATGGAAGATTACCTGTGTTGGTATGCTCACGGAGAACTATTTGTTCCTGATGAGAGCATGGAAGAACAGGTGGTTGGGTCAACTTCTAGTGCTAGTAACATGCATGAAGTTGGAAATGAGAACAGTAATCCTTACAGGAATATGGTTATGGATGCAATGAGAATGAGTGAAGATAATGTCAGGGGATGTCCAATCGTAAAAGAAGAACCTAATGCAGATGCAGCAAGGTTTTTTGATCTGTTGAGAGATTCTGACGAACCATTATGGGATGGCTGCACGAATCACAGTAAATTATCAGCCGTAGCACAGGTGTTCACCATCAAGTCAGATCACGGGTTGAGTGAGGCCGGTTATGACAAGATTATTGAATGGGCGAGAAGCATTTTACCTGAAGGGAACAGGCTGAAAGAGAACTTCTATGCTGCCAAGTCCATGATGAAACCCCTCGGTTTAGGATACCAGAAAATTGATATATGCCCTAACTTCTGCATGTTATACTACCTTGAAAATGCTGAGATGACCGAGTGCATGACGTGCGGGCATTCCCGTTACAAACCCAGAAGAGTTGACGCAGAGGAGTTGAATGTTGTTCTGAGCTCCACTAGTGGAAAAAAGAATGTTGTTGAAGAAGATGATAACGAAATTGAAGAGTGCTGTCGCACGTCGGAAAACACCCGCGCGGCGTCCCCGTCCTGGCGATGGCGGTTTTTTCTCTCTGTTATTGGAATTGATTTTGTTAGGAGTCGCCACCTAGTATTTAATTGAGGGTTACTAGGAAACCCAAGTTGACTGGTCTTGTCAGAGATTCGCGGGTAAGGGACTGATTGTGGTTAGGGAAGGTATTAGCACCCCTAACGCACCCTACCTGAGGTAAGCTGCTTCGTGGTTGTGATGTGTTAAAGAAGTTTTAAAAATTTTGTCTTTTCATCGGAATTTAGAAATACAACTTTCGTACAAGTTTGTACTTCTACACCGTGATCCGATCAAAATATTAATTCCTTCTTTATTCTTTTGCCGTCTCATCATGAAAAGATCCTGAAATAAATACAAACATGCATTTTTGTTTTTTTTGTTTTTTTATTTTTATAATTCAATAACATAATAAAAAAAATACAAACACACACATTTTTTATTATATTTTATTTTTTCTTCTTTTTCTTTTTCTTTTTCTTTTTTTTTTTCTTTTTCTTTTTTTTTTACATCCACAATATAAATTACAATATTAAAAAATAAATAAAAATTACATAAAATAATTTCAAATTTTACAAAACCGACCTAGAACAGTCTGAAATTGCAAGGGAACCCTTCTGCACAGGAATTGGAGACAGGAACAGCTGGCGGCGCGTGTTCCAACGCGCCACCGTCACTGGCGGCGCGTGGGCTCACGCGCCGCCCGGAAAAACTGGAAACAACAAGATCTGGCTCAGCCTTTTCTTCCCTTCCATTCCACGCCGGCGTTGATAGCCACTGTCACCTGCAAAACAAAACAAAACGCAACAACACAACAGATGGCAGTTAATTTCTTCTCCGTTTTGGGTCCCTTTTTTGTCTCTACAGATCTGCTTTCCTTTGGGTTTTTCCTCCTCTGTCTCGGTCGGTTGTAGGAGGAGATGGACCTGTGGGCGACGGTGTGGACGGCGCTGCTCAGCCGAAGGAGGTAATGGGTTTGCTGCTGCTGGTCTTCGGTTGTCGTGGTGAAGGGAGAAGGCGGACTGCCCCACGCCTGTTGGCGATGCTGCTGCTGCTGCCACCGCTGGGGGAGGATCTGGAGACGGCTAAGAAGAAGGCAGTTGGGGCTGCCGCCGTGTTCGGTTTGGGGAAGAAAGGAACAGCAGCCGGCCTCCGATTTTGACGGAGAGAAGTGAGCGGCCGAGAGAGGGGAAGGTTCCAGCGGCGGCTGGGTGTGAGAAATCAAAGCTGGGGAGTGGCCGGTTCTGCTTCTTTGGGGCAGGAGTTGGCGGTTGTATCCTCCTTGGTTTGGCTGGTTTAGAGGGAGGAGGCTGAAGGGAAGGAGAAACCGAAGGAAAAACTTGTGAGAGGGGAGCAGCGGCTTGTGTGGAGGAAAATGGAGTGGGGAGCAGCTGTGGAGAGGGGAAGGAAAATGGTGAAATGGCGTGGAGGAAAGGGAGAAGATGCTGGCCCCTGTCTTGGTAGAGAAGATGGAGAGGCAGCCAGCAAAAATGGGTTGAGCGGCCGGTTTCTTTTGCCGAGAGAGAGAAGGAAGTTTCAACCGGGTGGGGGGCGGCGGCTGAGATGAAGAAGGAAGGTGGAAATAGCCGAGAGGGAGAGCTGGGACGGCTGAGCAGGAGGTAAAAGACGGAGAGGGAAGAGGAAAAATGGAAACCACCGGTGGGGGGGCGGCGGCTGCTCTTGGAGAAGAAGAAGAACAAGTTTTGTAGGGTTAGGTGGGTTAGGTTTTTTAGGGTTTGTTCTTCCCTTTTTTTTTTTTTTTGTCAAAAAATGCCCCCCTCTCCTGTTTGGCTGAAAATAAAGGCTATTTATAGGCAAAGTAGTTTTTTCGGGCTTCCAAATTGGTCCCTCAAGTTTTGTGTTTGACCCCTAATTTCAATCAATTCACTTGGTAAAAATTAAATTGGGTCTCTTAAAATTCTGATTTTTCAATTAAGTCCAAATTAAGCTCCCAAACTTAATTTTTCACCAATTAAGCCCTCAAATTAATTTGACCCGCTTAAAGTATAATTAAGTCCTTGCACTTAATTAAATCCTTCAATTGGACCCAAATTAATTCTTGAACATAATTAAAATTCAATTTGGCCCATGATTAAATCAAATTGGCCCATTAAAAATTTAATTATGTCATTGGACTTAATTTTTATGCAAATTCGTCCAATACTCATTTAATTTGACCTTTGAATTTGCATTTTTCTATTTTTGGGCCTAACAGCGTACACTTGGGCCTTGAAATTCCTCCGAAAATTGCAGCTTGATTTCCGCCTATTTTGCAGCCTTTCTTGGTCGGCTTTCTCCGCATTGCCAACCTTTATTTTATTTTTTTATTTTTTATTTTTGGGAAAAAAATGAATTTTGGGGAATCACCCAAAATTGGGTGATGACAGTTGCCCCCCTCTTTACAATGCTTATGGTAGAAAGTCTCGTAAGAGACTTTAGATAGTAAGCTTTGTAAAGAAGAAAAAAAAGGATGAGATATGATTGACTCATCTTGTTGAGGAATGATGAATCCTCTTGAGGGCTAGGAAGCGCACTCGGAGTAAAAACTGGAAGAGTTTTTGAAAATTCAAAGATTTTGAAATGGTCGAACTGTCATGGGTGACCTACCCGGTGAAATTTTTTTTTTTTTTTTTAGATGGTCTCATTGTAAAGGGTGACCTACCTAGGTGAAAAACACAAAGATTTTAAAGTGGTGAAAAATATAGAGATTTTTCAAGGTGGTGAAAAATGCAAAGATTTTCCAAAGGGGTGAAAAATACAGAGATTTTTCAAAGTGAGGAAAAATACAAAGATTTTTCAAAGTGGTCTTGTTGTAATGGGCGACCTGCCCGGGTTGAAAATAAAAAGAGTTTTCAAAGTGGGGAAAAATACAGAGATTTTTCAAAGTGGGGAAAAATACAGAGATTTTTCAAAAGTGGTCTTGTTGTAATGGGCGACCTGCCCGGGTTGAAAATGAAAAGATTTCAAAATGGTGAAAAATACAAAGATTTTTCAAAGTGGTGAAAAATACAAAGATTTTTCAAAAGTGGTCTTGTTGTAATGGGCGACCTGCCCGGGTTGAAAAGTTTTGAAAAATACAAAGATTTTTTCAAAAATACCAAATTTTTTCAGAGTGGTGAGAAACGCGAAGATTTCTCAAAATGATGAAAAATACAAATATTTTTCAAAGTGGTTTCATGGAAAAATTTGAAGGTGGGGAGAAATGCAAGGATTTCTCAAAATGGTTTCATTGTTATGGGCAACCGGCCCAAATGGAATATGAAAAGTGTTTTGAATAAGGTCTGATTATAATGGGGGACCTACCCGGGCGAAAAGAAAAAATGTCTGAAATGACATGATATGACTCGAGGGCTGAAGAGTGCACTCGAAAGGAGGTATGGTTAGAAAACATACTACCTGAGAGGTGAGCGCTCAAAGGCGCACTAAAAAAGAGGCAGGGTTTGGACAACGCACTACCTAAGAGGTGAGGGCTCGAAGGCACATTCAAAACAGGAGGCAGGGTTAGAAAACACACTACCTAAGGTGATTGATGACTCGAAGGTGCACTTAAAAAGAGGTAGGGTTGGAAAACAAACTACCTAAGATGGTTGATGGCCCTAAGGCGCACTAAAAAAGAGGCAGGGTTGGAAAACACACTACCTAAGAGGTTAGGACTCGAAGGAGTTCTTAAAAAGAGGCAAGGTTGGACAACGCACTACCTAAGAGGTGAGGGCTCGAAGGCACATTCAAAAGAGGAGGCAGGGTTAGAAAACACACTACCTAAGGTGATTGATGGCTTGAAGGCACACTAAAAGGGAGGCATGGTTGGAAAAGAAACTACCTAAGATGGTTGATGGCCCTAAGGCGCACTAAAAAAAGAGGCAGGGTTGGAAAACACACTACCTAAGATGGTTGGTGGCTCGAAGGAGCACCAAAAAGGGAGGCAGGGTTGGAAAACACACTACCTAAGGTGGTTGATGGCCCTAAGGCGCACTAAAAAGGAGGCATGGTTGGAAAACACACTACCTAAGATGGTTGTTGGCCCTAAGGCGCACTTGAAAAGAGGCAGGGTTGAAAAACACACTACCTAAGATGGTTGGTGGCTCGAAGAGGCACTAAAGGAGGCATGGTTGGAAAACACACTACCTAAGATGGTTGTTGGCCCTAAGGCGCACTTGAAAAGAGGCAGGGTTGGAAAACACGCTACCTAAGATGGTTGGTGGCTCGAAGGAGCACCAAAAAGGGAGGCAGGGTTGGAAAACACACTACCTAAGGTGGTTGTTGGCCCTAAGGCGCACTAAAAGAGGCAGGGTTGGAAAACACACTACCTAAGATGTTTGTTGGCCCTAAGGCGCACTTGAAAAGAGGCAGGGTTGGAAAACACACTACCTAAGATGGTTGGTGGCTCGAAGGAGCACCAAAAAGAGAGGCAGGGTTGGAAAACACACTACCTAAGGTGGTTGTTGGCCCTAAGGCGCACTTGAAAAGAGGCAGGGTTGGAAAACACACTACCTAAGATGTGAGGGCTCGAAAGCCCACCAAAAAGGGAGGCAGGGTTGGAAAACAAACTACCTAAGATGGTTGATGGCCCTAAGGCGCACTAAAAAAAGAGGCAGGGTTGGAAAACACACTACCTAAAAGGTTAGGGCTCGAAGGCACACTCAAAAGGAGGTAGGGTTAGAAAACACACTACACAAGGTGGTTGATGGCCCTAAGGCGCACTTAAAAAGAGGCAGGGTTAGAAAACACTCTACCTAAGGTGTGAGGGCTCGAAGGCCCACTCAAAAAGGGAGGCAGGGTTAGAAAACACTCTACCTAAGGTGTGAGGGCTCGAAGGCCCACTAAAAAGGAAGGCAGGGTTAGAAAACACTCTACCTAAGGTGTGAGGGCTCGAAGGCCCACTCAAAAAGGGAGGCAGGGTTAGAAAACACTCTACCTAAGGTGTGAGGGCTCGAAGGCCCACTAAAAAGGGAGGCAGGGTTAGAAAACACTCTACCTAAGGTGTGAGGGCTCGAAGGCCCACTCAAAAATGGAGGCAGGGTTAGAAAACACTCTACCTAAGGTGTGAGGGCTCGAAGGCCCACTAAAAAGGGAGGCAGGGTTAGAAAACACTCTACCTAAGGTGTGAGGGCTCGAAGGCCCACTAAAAAGGGAGGCAAGGTTAGAAAACACATTACCTAAGGTGTGAGGGCTCGAAGGCCCACTAAAAAGGGAGGCAGGGTTAGAAAACACTCTACCTAAGGTGTGAGGGCTCGAAGGCCCACTCAAAAAGGGAGGCAGGGTTAGAAAACACTCTACCTATGGTGTGAGGGCTCGAAGGCCCACTAAAAAGGGAGGCAGGGTTAGAAAACACTCTACCTAAGGTGTGAGGGCTCGAAGGCCCACTCAAAAATGGAGGCAGGGTTAGAAAACACTCTACCTAAGGTGTGAGGGCTCGAAGGCCCACTCAAAAATGGAGGCAGGGTTAGAAAACACTCTACCTAAGGTGTGAGGGCTCGTAGGCCCACTAAAAAGAAAGGCAGGGTTAGAAAACACTCTACCTAAGGTGTGAGGGCTCGAAGGCCCACTAAAAAGGGAGGCAGGGTTAGAAAACACTCTACCTAAGGTGTGAGGGCTCGAAGGCCCACTCAAAAATGGAGGCAGGGTTAGAAAACACTCTACCTAAGGTGTGAGGGCTCGAAGGCCCACTCAAAAATGGAGGCAGGGTTAGAAAACACTCTACCTAAGGTGTGAGGGCTCGTAGGCCCACTAAAAAGAAAGGCAGGGTTAGAAAACACTCTACCTAAGGTGTGAGGGCTCGAAGGCCCACTAAAAAGGGAGGCAGATAGGGCTAGAAAGCATACTATCTAAATGTTGAGGGCTTAACAGCCCGCTCAATCAAGAGGTGATGGTGAGACACTGATCTGTCCAGGATGAAAGTAATGCATCATGATCAATATGCATGTATACTTACCTGAGAAATATAGGTCCCCTTTTCTTCATGGAGTTCTCCTTTCCTCAAAAGTTTGAGTCTCTGATAGTAAGCTTCGATGGCTCTCGCTCTTGCTTACTCGAGTCATATCTTGTGATTTTGACCACTTGGAAGGACTTGATATCATCATATTTCTTTGTCCTTCACCCCTTTATCTCAAGGGTTGCCAATTTTGCCCAATAGTTTCTCAGAAAGGGAATCGTGGAGCTAGCTCTGCCAGATGTTTTTGATTGCCCCTAGCTTGATCATGCCCGCAAGTATTCAAATCAGGTTTGGGGATGAGGTTATGTGAAGGAAGGAGTTGTTTTCATGCAGAATTTTTGGAATTTCAAAGCTATTCCAGATGCAAAAATCATTTTGATATTGATTCAAAGCAAACTCATTCTGCAGAAATTCAAGTGATTCCTATGGAGAGGTTTTCAGAAGTGATGAAAACTTTTTGTTTTGATTTTTGGTGAAAAATATGAAGTGACATTTGGTTGGTCACAAAAGGTTGAAATTTCAATTTGAGGGTTAATGAGAACCGTGTTTCGATGAAAATGTGAAGAACACGAAGTGACATCAGGTTGGTCAAAAAGGTTTAAATTTCAATTTGAGGGTCATTGAGAACTGTGTTTCAAAGCATTCATTTTATTTGCATGAATAATGATTTTGTTTCGCATGAGAAAGCACTGCCTACCGATCCAAATTGCTTGCCTTTGATTAGAAAGGGCTTGATTAGGCACGTAATGTAGGCTTGGGCTATTGGCTATGAAGAAAAGGATATTCGTAGGCTCAAAAGGTGTTTAAGGGACTTTAAGACTAAGGATCACTAGTGCTTATATCCCAAACTCTTTTGTTCATACACTTCTGGACCTTTGATTTGATTTGTAAAATGGTCCACGGTGCCCCCCAATGTTGGGCTTGGGCTCTTTCTCTTTGTTTTTGTTTTCTTCATTTGATTTTGAGCACCATTGCATTGACTCTTTTTTTTATGCTCAGAATTTCGGATCCTTTGGATTTTTTTCATGCCCCCCAGCTTTGCATGGGCACCTTCGATGATTGAGAATTTTCTTTTATGCCCCCCAGTATTGTTTGGGCACTTTCAATCGTTGAGGTTTTTCATGCCCCCAAGAGTTATTCGGGCACTTTCAATCATTAAGGATTTTTTGGCACTTGCCCCCCAGTGTAGGGTGTGATCCTAGCCAAGGTTATTTTTCAAGAAAAATTTATTAGGCTCAAAAGGGGACTGCAAAGGATATATTTCAGCCTTGTGAAAGTATTATCAAAGATGGCCTTTCTTCATCTCAAATGCATGCATTTAGGATCAGTAAGCCTTGCTTTCATGCGAGTATGCAGAGTGATTTCTCATTATTCATGCAAATAAAACTCCGCTTTTGGAGTCACTTCATGGTGTTTTTGTTTTTGTGGGTTTTCTAGGTGTATGGTTACCTCTCTAAGGAATCACCTGAATTTCCAGAACTTGTTTGTTTAAACAAACACCAACATGATTTCTGTTTTTGTACTAAACTTTGATTTTCCAAAAATCCTTGTGAAAACATGGGGTCATGCTTGTTGTTTTGGGAAAAAGGGAAAACACCAATGAATTCTTGGCGCAATGGTTTTGTAAGTATAAAGGTGTGCTCAGTATGTTATTTGCATGAACACAAAAAAAAAAAAAAAAAAAAAAAAACACATGATTTTATTAACAGGAAAGGCTCATTTGACAGAGAAAGTCTTGTGGCATTTTGAGCCAAATTACCGACAAAAACTGGAATAGGTTGAAAAAATCAAGAAAATTTTTGCAGGCATGATCAAGCAGGGGTCATGATTTTTTTTTTTTTTGAGCAGAACAAAAACTGGCTCCATTCTGTGAAGCAATTCCCCTTCGGATTGTGTTGAGGCTTTTGATCATGTTTGCCCCCCAGTTTCTTTGGGTTGAGTTGTTGTTGGGGTTGAACAAAGATGATAGGTCAGTTGGAAGGAATCAGTTTTTGCTCGAGTAAGCTAGAGGCAAGTCAAGCTTTTGTTCAGAGACTCCAACTCTTTTTGAAAATGAGTGCTGCGACGAGCACGTTTTTTATCTCCCATGTTTTTCGCTCAAAATTGGGTGTTGCAGACTCATAGGGGACACCTTTTATTCTGGTGCATGCATGAGAAAATGTATGAACATGCAATCTATATGATGAACTTGCCCTTCGAGGGGTGACATTTGATCGTCACTTTTGTATGATGAAACAAGAATCTTGATTCTTGCCCAAACTCTACAATGAAAATTTTCAGAGTGACGATCATTCTGTCACCCACAAGTCTTGAATTCAAGATGCTTCAAGAAGGGTTCGCCCAATGCAGATAAATGATAGCACATACAACCTCAGGACATGTTCTATTTATTATGTGAACATGGATGGGTTTTCTACCTGATCTCAAAAGGGTCTATGAGCTGCCCAGTGACCACCTCTCGTGAAGGCAGTATAGGGGTTTACAAGGAATGGTTAGGGCACCCTGTGACCGCCATTACCAAGTAAACACTCAGCTCATAGTTGGATGTTTCACGAATCTAAACCCCGACTGAAAGTCATGAGGCAGACCGCTACTCCCCACCTAGCTTAGAAGCTTGTGTGTGCTTTCAAAAATAAATACAAGTGATGCATGAAACATTTCTAAAAATGCATGGATAAAATAAAACAAGACAAAAATGGCAAAAATTAAACACATCAAATACACAAAGCTTAGTCCAATATTGTCAGAAACAATACCTCCCCAGTGGAGTCGCCATTCTGTCGCACGTCGGAAAACACCCGCGCGGCGTCCCCGTCCTGGCGATGGCGGTTTTTTCTCTCTGTTATTGGAATTGATTTTGTTAGGAGTCGCCACCTAGTATTTAATTGAGGGTTACTAGGAAACCCAAGTTGACTGGTCTTGTCAGAGATTCGCGGGTAAGGGACTGATTGTGGTTAGGGAAGGTATTAGCACCCCTAACGCACCCTACCTGAGGTAAGCTGCTTCGTGGTTGTGATGTGTTAAAGAAGTTTTAAAAATTTTGTCTTTTCATCGGAATTTAGAAATACAACTTTCGTACAAGTTTGTACTTCTACACCGTGATCCGATCAAAATATTAATTCCTTCTTTATTCTTTTGCCGTCTCATCATGAAAAGATCCTGAAATAAATACAAACATGCATTTTTGTTTTTTTTGTTTTTTTATTTTTATAATTCAATAACATAATAAAAAAAATACAAACACACACATTTTTTATTATATTTTATTTTTTCTTCTTTTTCTTTTTCTTTTTCTTTTTTTTTTTCTTTTTCTTTTTTTTTACATCCACAATATAAATTACAATATTAAAAAATAAATAAAAATTACATAAAATAATTTCAAATTTTACAAAACCGACCTAGAACAGTCTGAAATTGCAAGGGAACCCTTCTGCACAGGAATTGGAGACAGGAACAGCTGGCGGCGCGTGTTCCAACGCGCCACCGTCACTGGCGGCGCGTGGGCTCACGCGCCGCCCGGAAAAACTGGAAACAACAAGATCTGGCTCAGCCTTTTCTTCCCTTCCATTCCACGCCGGCGTTGATAGCCACTGTCACCTGCAAAACAAAACAAAACGCAACAACACAACAGATGGCAGTTAATTTCTTCTCCGTTTTGGGTCCCTTTTTTGTCTCTACAGATCTGCTTTCCTTTGGGTTTTTCCTCCTCTGTCTCGGTCGGTTGTAGGAGGAGATGGACCTGTGGGCGACGGTGTGGACGGCGCTGCTCAGCCGAAGGAGGTAATGGGTTTGCTGCTGCTGGTCTTCGGTTGTCGTGGTGAAGGGAGAAGGCGGACTGCCCCACGCCTGTTGGCGATGCTGCTGCTGCTGCCACCGCTGGGGGAGGATCTGGAGACGGCTAAGAAGAAGGCAGTTGGGGCTGCCGCCGTGTTCGGTCTGGGGAAGAAAGGAACAGCAGCCGGCCTCCGATTTTGACGGAGAGAAGTGAGCGGCCGAGAGAGGGGAAGGTTCCAGCGGCGGCTGGGTGTGAGAAATCAAAGCTGGGGAGTGGCCGGTTCTGCTTCTTTGGGGCAGGAGTTGGCGGTTGTATCCTCCTTGGTTTGGCTGGTTTAGAGGGAGGAGGCTGAAGGGAAGGAGAAACCGAAGGAAAAACTTGTGAGAGGGGAGCAGCGGCTTGTGTGGAGGAAAATGGAGTGGGGAGCAGCTGTGGAGAGGGGAAGGAAAATGGTGAAATGGCGTGGAGGAAAGGGAGAAGATGCTGGCCCCTGTCTTGGTAGAGAAGATGGAGAGGCAGCCAGCAAAAATGGGTTGAGCGGCCGGTTTCTTTTGCCGAGAGAGAGAAGGAAGTTTCAACCGGGTGGGGGGCGGCGGCTGAGATGAAGAAGGAAGGTGGAAATAGCCGAGAGGGAGAGCTGGGACGGCTGAGCAGGAGGTAAAAGACGGAGAGGGAAGAGGAAAAATGGAAACCACCGGTGGGGGGCGGCGGCTGCTCTTGGAGAAGAAGAAGAACAAGTTTTGTAGGGTTAGGTGGGTTAGGTTTTTTAGGGTTTGTTCTTCCCTTTTTTTTTTTTTTGTCAAAAAATGCCCCCCTCTCCTGTTTGGCTGAAAATAAAGGCTATTTATAGGCAAAGTAGTTTTTTCGGGCTTCCAAATTGGTCCCTCAAGTTTTGTGTTTGACCCCTAATTTCAATCAATTCACTTGGTAAAAATTAAATTGGGTCTCTTAAAATTCTGATTTTTCAATTAAGTCCAAATTAAGCTCCCAAACTTAATTTTTCACCAATTAAGCCCTCAAATTAATTTGACCCGCTTAAAGTATAATTAAGTCCTTGCACTTAATTAAATCCTTCAATTGGACCCAAATTAATTCTTGAACATAATTAAAATTCAATTTGGCCCATGATTAAATCAAATTGGCCCATTAAAAATTTAATTATGTCATTGGACTTAATTTTTATGCAAATTCGTCCAATACTCATTTAATTTGACCTTTGAATTTGCATTTTTCTATTTTTGGGCCTAACAGCGTACACTTGGGCCTTGAAATTCCTCCGAAAATTGCAGCTTGATTTCCGCCTATTTTGCAGCCTTTCTTGGTCGGCTTTCTCCGCATTGCCAACCTTTATTTTATTTTTTTATTTTTTATTTTTGGGAAAAAAATGAATTTTGGGGAATCACCCAAAATTGGGTGATGACAAGTGCGATGAAGCTGATGATAACAATTCAATGGA
This sequence comes from Populus trichocarpa, assembly GCF_000002775.5. NCBI lineage: Eukaryota > Viridiplantae > Streptophyta > Magnoliopsida > Malpighiales > Salicaceae > Populus > Populus trichocarpa. Next base: position 9,676,352 of record NC_037302.2, on the reverse strand, counting down.
GGACGAAGATGAAAATTCCGATTAACTAAACATGTTATAAAGCCTTATTTTTATAATGTAATAATTTGAAACATGAAATATTTATTCTTCTTTAAGGGTCAGCCGTTGTTATTGTGTTGTGTGTGTTTTTTAGTTTGCAATTCAAGATTTTTTGAGAGGGTTACATATAAAAAATAAGAAAAATTTACCTTTTCACAGACGTATATACCGACGGACTATAACCCGTCGGTATTTCACAGAGAGTTGCAAAAAATTACGGGATTTTGCCACATTCACCGACGGATATACCGACGGACTATAACCCGTCGGTATTTCACAGAGAGTTGCAAAAAAATTACGGGATTTTGCCACATTCACCGACGGATTTCCGACGGAGTTGCCGACGCCAATACTGACGGCATCACCGACGGAATTGTCCGCACGCATGTCTGACACGTGTCCGTCTGCACGATTACCGACGGCATTACCGACGTCACATACCGACGGCATCACCGACGGCCCGCGCATGTCTGACACGTGTCCCGTCTGCACCATCACCGACGACATTGCCGACGGATCGAAAAGTTTGGCGGGATTTTCGAACTTTTTTGGTGCGCATTTCAATTAATTTCCGACGGAATTATCGACGGAAATTAATTGCACCGACAGCAATTAAGGGCCGTCGGTAATTCCGTCGGAATTTCCCTATATATACCCCCCCCACCCCCCCCGCACCGTCTCCTCCCTCTCCCCCTCCTCTCCCCCGTCGTCTCCCCCTCTTCTCCTCTTCTCCTCTTCTCCCTTCCTCTTCTCCCTTTCTCTTCTCCTCTTCTCCCCCTTTTCTCCTTTCACTTCTCTTCTCCTCTTCTCCCTTCCTCTTCTTCCTTTCTCTTCTCCTCTTCTCAAGTGTGATCTTCTTCTCTCATTTAGTTTCAAAAGGTATGTATTTTTTTTTCTTTATCTTTGTATTTTTTTTATTTTAATTATGATTATTTTTTTTGGTGTTCTTTGTTTTGTATATTGTTTGTAGATAAAATCTTAAATTCAACACATTATTAAGGTAAGCATTTTTTATTCCCAAATTTATTTTGAATTGATATACATGTTTTTTAATTTTGTGTGTTGTGTAGTGTTTTTTAGTTTTTTAATTTTATTTATTAATTTTAGTTTTTTAGTTTTGATATTATTGTTTGTATTGTTATAAATTGTTATTGTTGCATTTCTGTTACCCTGTTGTTTACTCAATATCCTTGTTCTTAGTTGCTTTCTTTTACACCTGTTCTGTTTCTCCCCATCTACCTTGGTTCTTGTTGCTTCTTTTACAACCCATGTTAGTTTATAAATAGAATTGTTATTGTTGATTTAATTGTCAAAAATGGTTAATTTATCTATATAGAATTGGCATTTACCTTAATTAGTTTCATCTTAATTTAGGATATTATTGTTTGTATTGCCTATACCATTGGTTATTGATTGAATTTATTTGCACAAAATGGTAGTTTATAAACTCATCACTTGTTACTTGTTGATGTTTATTTTAAAAATGTTAATTTATATATATCAGAATGGTCATTATACCTTAATTAGTTTATCTTAATTTAAGGATATTATTGTTTGTATTGCTATAATTGTTATTGTTGAATTTATGTTAAAAATGTTAGTTTATAAATATAATTGTTATTGTTGATTTATTTTAAAAATGTTAGTTTATATATATAGAATTGCATTTAATTATTAGTTTATCTTAATTTAGGATATTATTGTTTGTATTGCTATAATTGTTATTGTTGAATTTATGTTAAAAATGTTAGTTTATAAATATAATTGTTATTGTTGATTTATTTTAAAAATGTTAATTTATATATATAGAATTGCATTTAATTATTAGTTTATCTTAATTTATTCAAAATAATTAAATGAATGTTCATAGTTGTAATTCTATATGATGTTATTGAATAAAATGTTGTGTTGATGATGATGAGTTGGGTTGAGATCCAGGATGATTGGATCGGGATGTGAAATAAAATTGGAAGTGTAATATGATTTTGTCGACAACTTGGGACCCCCCCAGTACAGGGGAGACTCTGTCGAATTTTTTTTTTTAAATAATCGAAGTTAATTATTCGTATACATGTGTGTAGATGCGTAGAATGAAATCTACAGCACGTCGTCAGAAGACGGTTGCAGCTAGTTCTTCTAGCAGCGAGGAGGACGTATCCTTAGGTGCTGATCACGGCGAGGAATCTACGCCAACTTGTGATGCTGCCTTTTCTAGCGCGGTTTCACAGCACAGAAGCGGTGTGCCTTCACAGAGGGGTCAATTCACCCGCAAGTACCAGGCACAATGGAAGGATGACCTCTCAATGTAAGTTTGTTTAGGTTTTAGATTTTTTTTTATATACTTATAACATAATTTATGAACAACTAATTAATATTAATTACTACTTTTATTTAATTTCAGGTTTACAAACATTGAGGCTGCAAGGACTATAACATTGGCGTTTAAATCGTCGATGGAGATTCCATTGTTTCAATGGAGCCAGATTTCCAAACATCCTGAGTGGAAACCTAATATCGATGCATGGTTTAAGCGATTTCAGGTCGGTGTTAATTTTTAATTTCCAGCTTATTTTTAATAAATGATTTTTATAATTTTATATCTTGTACTATTTTTATTTTACATGAATTATTTATATACACAGAACAAATTTGAGTGGGATAGGGCGGACAACAATGTTGTGAGGAGGGTATGGGAGAATCACGCGGCAACTAGGTAACATCAAAAATAATATTTATTTTTGTTTTATAATTTAATGTTTTAAATTCTAATTTGTTACTATGGAAGTAGGTTGCGTGATTTTTGGTATGACACCCAAAAAAAATCAAAAAGACATGCGAGGGATAACGGTCTTGAAGGATGGAATGAGGTGGCGGTTTGGCAGGAATTCAAACCGCCATTCATCTGTTGCGTGATTTTTGGTATGACCCCAAAAAAATCAAAAGACATGCGAGGGATAACGGTCTTGAAGGATGGAATGATGGTGGCGGTTTGGCAGGAATTCAAACCGCCATTCATCTCGGGGGAAAATATGGACGGCATATATTGAGCCCGTGACCTCAAGCGGTTCTCACGGCGCTCACAGTCCTGGCGGCCGACAACCGGAACCGGCACAATTTAGGTTTCGGTGACCACGCACACTGGCGGATCCGTCCCATTCAGCGCACATGCAAAGCGGATGGTAAGATTAATTTTATTGAAATATATCGATAATTAATTTGTCGTTCCTTATAATATATTTAACTTTCAACCTATTTTTTCCTTACAGGCTGCGTCTCTTAGACGTGAACCGAGTCCAATGGAGCTGTTTCTAGAGACGCATGTGCGGAGTCAAGACCGCCAAAAAGGGGTGCAGCAGTTCGTGGACAACCGTGCTCAGCACTTCGTGGTATGTTTGTTCATTCATTTTATTTTGTAAGTTATTATTTTCTTGAATTGCATCTTGAATTGCATTTGATGATTTTTTTACCGATGGAATTTTCAGGAGACCTATAATAGCCGGTTGAGGGAGAGATATGGGGACAATCCGTCGACCCATCCAGATTTCGATCCAGATTTGTGGATGGAGGCGGGATCGTTTGGTGGACCCGATAAAAACAGGGTCTACGGGCTCTCCAACACTACAGCTGACAACTTGCGTTCGACTCGTAGTGTCTCAACTGTTGGAAGCTCTCCATCAGTATCGAAGCACCCAGTCTGAGGAGTTCATTGCGTTGAAACAACAATATCAACAACTCTCGACGAATTATGATGAGCTCCTGTCAAATAGTCATGGAGATGAGATCAAAGATGGGTGACGATACTTGTGCAGCTTCTTTTTGGCCGTTTGGTCCCGGGAACAACCAGCCTCCTCCTCCTCCGCCTCCTCCTCCAGCTCCGCCGCTATTCTAGTTTAATTTTGTTTTTTAAACACATTAAATTTGTAATGAATATTATTACTTTTACATTTTTAATGTTTAATGCATTTTTATTTTTTTATTAATGTTTTTTACAATTAATAAATTATTTTTTTTATATATATTTCAAATACCTACCGACGGATATACCGACGGATAATATCCGTCGGTATTTAACAGAGAGTTGCCGAACAATTACCATCCATGCCATCTTTACCGACGACATCACCGACGGATAATATCCGTCGGTGATTAACGTCCGACGGCCTTACCGACGGATAATATCCGTCGGTATTACACAGAGAGTTGCAACAAAATTACAAGCCATGCCATAATTACCGACGGACAACCCGTCGGTGATGCCGTCGGTAATTACCCTTAAAAGTACCGACGGATTGGCCGTCGGTAATGTTCCCGCGAGGAATTTTTTTTTGGCGCGCGTATCCGTCTGTATTACCGTCGGTGTTCGTCGGTGGATGGTTTTTTTTATTTGTGACAGAATTAGCGACGGAAATGGGATTTACTGACGACTGGTTTACCGACGGAGCACTTCCGTCGGTGAATCCGTCGGTATTGTTTTCACCGATGGATTTCATTGCTGTCACCGACGGAATTAATCCGTCGGTAAAACTGGATAATGTTGTAGTGACTTGAAGGATTCTGAGCTTGAAAAATCCAGATCTAAAACGTTAAATAAAAGCTTTATTTTGACTAGTCGTTTTCAAAGCTCGAGCTACTAAAGCAGCAGCCACAACTATACCTTATCTTGAGAGTGTTCCAATTATTTCGAGCACATATGTTGCTATTGGATAAAGAGACTGAAGACGTCATTCTTCCTTTTGTAGCCAAGAAAGATAAAGAAACTAGCACTCTCCATCCTTAATCAGCCTACTTTTTAAGTAATTTACAGTAAAGATGCTGAAGATTTATGAAGCTACTCAAGAATCCCTTCATTCCTAGAACTAGATTTGAGAAGTTTAAGTATATAACTATCTAAAAGGCCAAACAATCCTTCAAAGATCTCACGACAAAGCTTTATTCCCAAGAAAGCAACATGGCGGAATTGGCCAAGGTTGAAGAGGACCAGACCTAATATGACTCTTAAAGAAGCTGAAGCTAGGAGTAAAGTAGAAAGGTCCCTCTTCCTTCAAGAATCAGCAAACACAAGACTTCATTTACAAACAAAAGGTGGTGAGGAAAAAAAGCATTAAAAGATCTCTAAACTGTCACCTCTACTCGGGAGAATATATTAGAACTGTGATAGAGAACAATCTCCCCTAAATTTTAATTTGTATGAACAATTTACTCTTATTTTCATGTTTTATCAGCAAATTTATGTAAGACATTTCCAATTTAAAACAAAGTTTTCTTTTTGAAATTCAATTTTTATCAGCTTAGTTGTTCTTTAATTATGTCAAAAAATACTATTCATAATTAACTAGTGTTATTTTATTAAATTCTTGTTGTTATTAGAAAACAAAAAAATTGGTTGTAATATGAGAAATAGCCTATTTAGTAGGCTCAAAATACAAACAATATAAATCTTTTTTAATTTATACTTGTGATCTTTAAAACGACTCATATTTTGTTTAGAAGCATCATTTCCTACTATGTTCTTCATACAAGGATAATTTTTCTTCAATATCAATCATTGATCAATCAAAAGAGTAACTTCCCCATCTTGATTTTTCATTTTATAAACATCTCTTTTTAAAACTTTGGCAACTATGCATGAACCTCCTAATTTGGGAATTGCTTACCAAATCTTGAACTTTTTATAGACAATAGGTAATATGACCTTCCACAACATATCACATATAATTTGTTTTATAGTATATGTATGTTATATGTTCTTTTAACTTTTTTTCTTAAGTGATCCAAAACAATGAGTCTCACCTCATCCAAACTCTCCAAATCTCCAAATCTCCTAACATAACAGAATAATAATTTATAATGTCTATATGACATTATACAATTCTTTTAAGTGACTTAACTGTAAGTTATATAAAGTCTTATATGCTTACAGTACTTCTAATAATGCATCATGTAAAGCCATAAAATATTTTTAACAAATATTTATATGATAAGAATAAAAGTTTTATTGGTCGATTTTGTTGTTTATTGGCATGAGAATAATAAGGAGTAGAATGAATTATTTGAATCCATACTCTTATATTAATTGCTTTATATCCTCTCTCGTGAATACTAATCGTTGGTCAGTTGTGATGATTTTTTAGAGTTCAAATCTATATATGATATGTTCTTTAATGAATTTGATCATAATTTCTTAATTGATTAAGAATAACTTCAACCTACTTGATGGAGTAATTTGTAGGTAAAAGGATGTAGTATATCCCCTTGATGAAGGTATATATATTTTGCCAATGATATGTTAGTGTATATGTCCTGTAGCCAATCAGTTGGTTACACATAGTATTGACTTTATTCATATAAAAACATATTTATTATTAATAAATGATTTCTTATCTTTAATCCTCATTTATGTTTGACTAATGAATCTAAATTTAAAACGAAGTCCTTGGTAAAAAAATGATTTGTAAAAGAAGTTATAAAGTGGTTACAATTATGAGATTTCTATTGTATTAAAGCATTGTTCCTAAATTTTCTCGATTTCTATTACATCAAAACAATGTTCCTAAATAATCTTGGTTGATGCTATATTAAAATTAAATATTAATTAGAGTTGTTAATATTAATACATATTATGTTCTTTTCTTCATGAAATGAATAAATTATTCTTATATGCCGAGGTATGAGGGATACTTAAAACAGATATGTAGGTGCTTGTTAGATAACATGTACACTGAATTGAACTATATATGTGTTCCATAAGGAGAGATCACTTTTGTCAATGGAAAGTTCACGTGACAGTTATATAAGTGATCTTTCGACTTAAGATCACTAAGTTATTTTATATAGAAAACGCTATGTTTTGATCTTGACTACATGTTACATTAATCAAAGGTAACAAAAATAAGTAGATGTTAGGTATAACATGAACTATAAGAAGATATTTGAGTAATTAAGAAAGGATTTATCACTTTAAGTGAATTAGAAAAAATATGCCATCTGTTCTCAAATAATATTGATTCTAAAATCCTTACATATGATATAATGAGATTTGAAAAGAGTTTTAAATTTTATTTAAAGATAAAATGACTATAGTGTTGAGAAAAAAATATAATTTGACAAAGAAGATATACTTCATGCTCAAATATCTAAATCAAAACACTTTTGATGAAGGATAATAATTACACTAAGAAACTAGTCACTAAAAGGTTAAGTCAAATCATGTATGAGTTTTCTAATATTTTAGGGATCATGAAACGTTGTTAAATGATGCACTTGATCATTAAATATAAATCAATCAATTATTGAATTAATAATAAATTAAATTATATAATTTATTTTATCCTATTTTATTTAGACTTATGATTTATATTTTAACCAATATATTAGAAACATAATGGGTTACATACATAAAGAACCATTGGTAAAAAATTAAGTTGGGATGATTAATCAAATATAACTTAATTATAAATAAGTTTTAGAAATCAAGTACTAGAATGTAATTTATATAGGGGATTGCAATTCCAAACATAGAAAAATCAAGTAGGGATTTCATTTCATAAATCTCTAAAAATATCATGAAATAATATACGTGATATTATTCAGGAGCAAAATAATATTTTTTTCCATTATAGAGTTATTATGTTTTCTTATAAATAGAATATTATGCCTCATATTTTCTGTACAAAATATAAGGTACATAAACACTTGAAAACACAAAAAGAAACAGCTAGCACTTTAGGTATAACAATCAGTCTCTCTAATCTAAAGGGTTTTAAGAAATTTCTAATCTGGTGGTTCGTGTAAATACTTTTGGTCAGATAATTAGATGGCTTATAACTTACAACAACCTAACCTTGAAAAAATTCATCAAGCCTCATAAAAAAGATTTGGTCTTCAAATAATCTAACTTAAACTCTATACGACTTTAGATTGATTAACGGGATCCTTGAGACTTTAAAAAAAAAATTAAAATTACCATTTTTATTGTATTTATGTTTTTCTCAAAACCCAACTTGATGTCAATTTCCCCACCTCTAAAAGGCTATGAATTGACCACTATATTGAGCTCGTTTAATGGCATATACTAGTTTAGACCAAAATGTTGGCATGCTTGATACCTTTTTGCATAACTAATATAATCCTTGATTATTTCTAACTAATAAAAGTTATGGTTAATGATTAACATCTCATTTTGATGTTGAATTGATGTGCTCCACGGTGTTCTTCATAAACCTCACTCATGATAAATAAAGCTGTTTTTTTAACCCTAAACAGTTGAGTAAAACTTTAGTTTTATGTCTTCTACACAATGAAGACATAATTTGTCGCTTTTAGTCTAAAAGATCTTAAAACTTTATATAAAGGGTCTTTTAATTTTTTTCATTTCCTTTCTTTATTCCTTATAAGGATCAAGGACACTATAATTGTTAAAATCCTCTACTTGTACTTGTCTTAAAATTTCACAAATGGTTTTATTATGACTATCTTGTAGATTTTTTTCCATGGATTCTGTACTAGTTTGCTCATTATTATACCCCTATTGATAATCAATAATGGTTTATCGATCAACAATTTTACTGATATGATGCCATGATAATTGAATGCCACTTTATATCCTGATCCATGTTGAGCCAAGTCATTGGCTTTTATATTACTTTCTCTCGTTTAAAAAAAAAATTGAATCACCAAACCTTTCAATATAGTTTTTGGTTATTTGATGGTATGAAGTTAATATATAATATTCACAATTATATTCACTAGCTATGAATTATAACCATCCAGAAAGAAGTACAAGTGTCTTTTTCTTGAATAAAAAAATCTCAATTTCAAATCAATTTCAACTTCATTAAGGCTTCGCTTTTGAATATCATACATGGAAGACTTTAAGTGAAAGTAAGCATGCTTTAACACCAAAACAACAATTATTTTTTTGTTGACTGTTTTTGCCACGAAGAATGGATAGTAGGAAGTACAAGTGTCTTTTCTTGAATAAAAAAATCTCAATTTCAAATCAATTTCAACTTCATTAAGGCTTCGCTTTTGAATATCATACATGGAAGAATTTAAGTGAAAGTAAGCATGCTTTAACACCAAAACAACAACTATTTTTTTGTTGACTGTTTTTGCCACGAAGAATGGATAGTAGGAAGGACGAATTGGGTAAAATATAAAGATAAAAAGAAGAAATGATGGATGACTTATTAGCAATCCAAATAATAGTCAATATATTCAAATAAAAAATATTAAAAAAATATAAATGAATGGAAGGATAGGTGTCAATTTATTTAAATTGAAAGTATTGGAAATTAAGTGAAGAAGGAATAAAGGGATTCCTCCTATTCTTTTTTGGATTCTTTCTTGCATAAATAAGGATACACCAAATCCTTCCTCTTCAATCTCTCCTTTCTTATCCAACCTTCTCTCAATCCCCTATAACAAACAAAGTGTTTAGAAACTAGCTAGTGAAGAGAAACAAATTCTAGATTAAGGATTAAATATAGAGATGAAGGACTATGAAGGTATTACAATTAAAACAAATTATTTATACCATGTTGTTTTGCTACAACTTCAACTTTTTTTCCCAATGTTTTTAACACCTTCCACCAAATATTTGATGTACTTATCAAATTCAATTGATTATGATTAAAAAAAATAGAGGGTTTTGTGTTTGGTGTAAATTTAAGTGGAATACTGATGACTTTATTGAAATTTCATTTTTTTTACTTTGCTATAAGTTGAGCTATGGATCAAAAGGTGAGTATAGAGGAAAAGGGCACATTACTAGCAAAATATGATATGAGAAATAATGAAAAGGTGTCAAGGGTTTGTCGGAGGAAGAGTATCAAATAAAATTTAGATGCATATGAGTACATGAAAGGAAAGTTTAGGAATTAGATGTATTTTAGAGTTTTATGTTTATTTATCTTAATTAGATTGTTTTTAACTTCAACAAAGTATTTTAATTATTTTGTCAAAATATTATTTTAAAAAAATATTTTATTTTCTTATCTTTTTTTTTTTCATTTCTAATTTTGAAAATGGTTTAAGAATATTAAAAAAAAACAATTAGAAAACTTTAATACAAGTCACCATTATTAAACAAATAGTTGTTCACCATTTTAAATAGCAGATATAAAGTGACCTTACTCAATAAACCTTTAAACATGTTGTAGTAGTACGAGGACTAATGATAACCCAATAGTTTGGTGATAAGCTTTATCTGAGAATAGAATTCACTAAAGCAAAGCAAGAGTGATCAAAATTGATGATGTTCCAAAATTTAATATGCTCAGGAATAAGGTTTTTGAGTATTTAAAGAGTGGGTCATCACGCGTTCAAATCAATATTCCCTTCTTAATAGCTCAAGAATAAGATGATTGGTGGTAAAAGGCCTAACACCTACAAAGTAGTCTATTTTTGTGAGGTTTAGGGACCCTTAAATGATAAAGTCAATGACTTTTAAGTAAGTAATTGTAATAAATAAGAGAATGAAGTTTAAATTCTAAGAACAAGAGTGTTTGTTCTTTTTTTTTTTCTATGATAAATGCTCTTAGAATTAAAGTATAAATACTTAGATAATAGAAATTATGAACTCTTAACCTGGGAGGTTCAAGGGTATTTTTAGCTTCTGAACCTTGTCATGTTGCTTGAATGGAGAAGTTGGAGAGTCATTTCCCCTAATAATATTAATGAGGGATAAATATCAATTGCACAATATTAAATGAGGGATAAATATCCTTTACACCATATTAATAAAGGATAAATATTCTTTATATAATATTTATGGTGATGAAAATATGGTGGACTTTTAGAAAACATTTATACACCTAGGGATGTAGAGAAATGAATATTCTTAACATTATTATTTTATGTTAAAAATCATAAGAATAAACAAACAAAGCCCCATGGCTCAACATGGGTCTAATAATGGTCATCAGACCCATATCCACTTAGACTTGGACCGATACCAAGCCTATGAGCGATGGGTCTGATAGCTTTTTAGACCCATGTCTACTTAGGTTTAGCGTGTAGTTGAACTAAAAAATGTTAGGTTTGACAACTCACCAAACTCATGTCTGTTTGATTATTTGAGTAGGTTGTCATCTTTAATGAGAGACTTTTTACCTTCCCCATGAGATATGCTATCATAAGAAAAACTGTTGATATTTTTATTGCCAAGTGGCTTGTCCTTATTGAAAGAGAGTCTCTTGGGAAATAAAACGACAACATGCATTCAATGCAATATTTAAGTAGGTTTTTAGAGATTTATGGCACCATCAAGTTTATTAATCAAACGGTAAGGATAAAAAGTTATCTCCTTTATAACCCTAGCTGTTTTCAATTCCTTTCTTTTCTTTTAATTTCACTCTTGTAATTTCTTTATAAAAATACATTGCTGAAAAAGTTTTGAGTGAGATTTGCTATGTCAAGAAGCTTTGTTGTTTTATGTATTCCACACTTTAAAACTTCTTCTTCTTATAAAAAAATGGATTCTAGAAGAGTTAGATCTGACCCTAGGAGTAGGGATGTTTCTTCCTCTGGTGGTGAGTTTATATTCCAATCAGAAACTAGAGGAAGCAGTAAGGGACAAGGGTCTATTAGGCTGGGTCTTAAAAATAGAAAGGATATAACTCCAACATCCACTTTTAGAAGAGATGAAAGTAGTTCTCGATGCCAAAAAAGTCTTTTCTCTCATACCTCCAGCGAACTTCGTAGAAGAGAGAGGCTACCTCAAACTTCTGAGGATAATGCACCTAGCACCCTAACTATAAATGAGGTAATTTTTATAAATGGTCAACAATCAGGAGATTACATGGCTAAATTGCCTTCTAAGGATGAAAGAACTAACCATTTGACCTTGCCCACCAACCAGGGGTACTGTGAAATCAGTGCCCCATATATATGTATGAGTTAGGGTATACATTCCATCTTCAAGTGTTTATGAGAGAAGTTTCTTGATATTATAGGTTGGATCTAGGCCAACGACATCCTAATGAATGACTAATTTTGTCTACTTTTGACAAGTTCCCTATGCTTGTGGAATTGAGCCTACTGTAAATATGTTTAGGACCTGTTACCATTTGATTAGTGGTGCTAAAAACAACAATGATGTCTGTTAGTTCTTTGTCTTCCTACTGCATCCATAAAACAAATTTTGCAAGACAAGCTTGAACACTTTGCAATGCAAGCCCTAGAGATGAGATGCAAGAAGTCTAGGGTTATGTTCGGATGAAGAAAAAACACATGCTGCGTTGACCTCGACCTCATCCAAGTACAATGTCAATAAGATGGCCAAAGGGAATTACCAGGCCTTGTTGCAAAGTATACAACTTATTTATCTCTTGTTTTTGTGCATCTAAATATTCATTTCTAACTTTGTTTTTATGCAAGGTTAACAACTAAAGGAGAAAGAGAAACTTCATCAATATCTAAAAAGAAGAGCTTGTCTGCATCGAGGATGGGATCTTCATATCTTAACTTGAGTTGAGCTAGGACTGAAACAGAGATGGAAAATGACCTAATCAACATAGATGAGCTCTTATACAAAGTTAAAGGCCTTGTGGAACTCTTCTGAGGAGTTCTAGGAGTTTTTTAGAGGGTCTGCAACAGTGATTGAGACAATTAAAGACAAGATCTTTCTTGCTATGTCCAACCTGTATTTCTTCAAGTTGTAAAAAAGAATGCAAGTAGACTTCAGTGCAGCCTTCCATCTAGCTCCTATACTCGACTTTGTTTATTTCTTCCCTACTAGGGTTGTAGTTGCCCAACATGGAGAATATCTTACTGAGGAGCCTCGCCTCAATATTTAAGCCTTAGCCCCCTAATTCCTTTTAGCTTTTTTAAAAACCTAGTCCTGTGGGGGGTTTTATACTTTGTAAAGACTATTAGAATTTTTTAAAAAATTGTTAGTTTATTCATTTCCTTATTTTCTTTGAGAAATATTTTGTTAGACTTTTTTTAGTAAGGATGGGTCCAACGCCCATCATTATAAGAAGTTTTAGGAGGGACTCTTTTAGGCAGTCTTATACTTAGAGAAGTTTTAAATTTTATGAGATTTGAACTGCCTATCCTTTTATTGGATTTCCCCCTGTCTGGAACCAAGAGGAAATCTAGGTTGCAGGTATACCTTTATTCAAGAGTTCCTTTAATCCTTCAAAGAGTTGTTGGGTTATCGCTTTAGGGAGACCAAACAAATCTTTTAAAGAGTTGTGGGGCTATTGCCTTAGGGAGACTTCATACCCATCCTTTGAAGATTGTAGGGCTATTACCCTAGGGAGATCTTATACTCATCCTTTGGAGATTGTAGAGTTATTGACATAGAAAGACCAAGTTAATCCCTTAAAGAGTGTGAGGCTATTTATCTAGGAAGACCTCATACCCATCCCTTGACGAGTGTGAGATTATTGCCCTAAGGAGACCTCATACCCACTTCTTGGTGATTATGGGGCTATTTCCTTAGGTAGACCAAGTCAATCCCTTGATGAGTTAATGAGAAGCCCTTAGGCATCACTTGGAAAAAACAAAAATATATTGTTATTTTGAATAAGTCATTCATATATTAGAAACTTACACTCATTTTCTCATTAACTATTGTATATTTTCAAATGATCAAAGTGCCAGGAATGAGGGAGACTTTTCCCTTCTATATCTTGTAAATGGTAAGTGTTTGTCTTTACCACCCTTGTGATTTTAGAGGGACCATCCCACTTTGGGGCTAGTTTGCCTCTACTTTCTCTATTTCTTGTAGCCTTCAACTTTATTAGCACTAAATCTCCTAACTTGAGTCTTCTTTTCTTGACTCTATCATTATAGTACCGAGTAATTCTACAACGATAAACTTCATTCTTAACTGTTGCGGTCAGCTAAGACTCTTCTAGCAAATCCAAATTGTCCCTAAAGCTTTGTTCATTTCCTTTTAAGATATAATATCCTACCTTATAGTTGGACATCCAATCTTAGTTTGGATCACGACCTAGATTCTATGGTGAGGAGAGATGAAGTTTCTCCAATATATGTCTTCTAAGTTGTTTTGTAAGCCCACAATATTTTATTTAGCAGTAATGTCCACTCTAACTTAGTTTCTTTTATCTTTGTTCTTAAGTCCATTAAACAAGACTCTATTAGTTAGTCCAACTTGACCATTGGTTTGGGGAAGTGACACTAAAGAGAACTTATGGTCAATATGAAACCTCTAGCAATGCTCTCTCATCTTACAGTTGTCAAATCATGTCATATTATCAATTATCAAGATTTTAGAAACCCCAAATTGATAAATGATATTTTTCCAGAAGAATGAGATTACTTTATTGATGGTGATCTCTGTTAAGGCTTTTGCTTCTATGCATTTGGTGAAATAATCAACTGCTAGCAAAACGAACTACCTTTTACCCGTGGCCTTAAAGAATAGACCTAAGATGTTCACCCCTTATTGAGCAAAGGGCTACAAAAGGCTATGATGATCATTTTTATAAAAGGCTGACAAAAGACTGAGACAAATCTCTAACATTTGTCAAATCTCTTCACCAAGTCTGTGTCATCATGAAGTATGATTGGTTAGTAGAAACCTACTCATGTAGTCTGAGTAGCAAGAGCTTTAAAGTTTGTGTGAAAGCCATATATTTCTTCTTGTATCTCCCTTAAAACATAAGTGCTTTCTTCAAGAGAAAAGCACTTTAAAAGTGGAGTTGAGGTGGATCTTTGATATAGAATATTATTGATGATGCAATAACCCATTACTTGCCCAGTTAGATGGATGACTTTATTTCTATTTGAGGTTAATCCCTAGTAAACAAGAAGTGCTTGATAGGGTTCTCCAATGTTCTTCAATATTGAATGGAACAATCACAAGCTTTTCTTCACTCTCACTTGATTTTTTCAAAACATCAACCCAAACATCCATAAGGAGGTTTACAAGATTGAAGCTTGCAAATTTAGATAAGAGATTTATCTGGTGGTTATCTTCTCTTGAAATACGAGTGATGAAAATGCTCTTACCTCTAGCTTACTTGGAAAAATAAGGTTGGACCTTCTAAAGATATCGTTGCATAATTGGTTCTCTAGCCTCATATATTCCTTGGCATTGACCGACCACCAACTGAGAGTCGCTATGGCCCAACATGGGGTCAATAATGGTCATCAGACTCATATTCACTTGGACTCGACACAATACCAAGCTTAAGGGCAATGAGTTTGATAGTTTGTTAGACTCATGTCTACTTGTGTTAAGCGCATAGCTAAACCCAA
This sequence comes from Populus trichocarpa, assembly GCF_000002775.5. Lineage (NCBI taxonomy): Eukaryota > Viridiplantae > Streptophyta > Magnoliopsida > Malpighiales > Salicaceae > Populus > Populus trichocarpa. The sequence continues at coordinate 9,661,082 of NC_037302.2, read as the reverse complement.
AGATGATGAGTCTGGCAACTCGCCATACCAATATCTTCTTGAACTCGGCGTGTAGCTAAACCTAAAAAAGTTAGGTATAGCAGCTTCCTAGATCTATATGTGTTTGGACTCAGTGTATAGTTGAACTCAAGGATCTATATGTGCTTTCGATATGATACCCGAATGAAAGAGTGTGCATCCTTAACTGATGACGAGATGCGATTGATTATTATTTGCAAGAAAGACGTTCTTTTTAAAGTCCCCTTTACTAGATGCCTCACTTTTTTATAGAAAAAATAAATAAATAAAATAACAAAGTTTTTGTTCTGGTGCTGCACTGATGTCAAATGGAGACAAATGAAGAAAAAAGGTGAGACTTTGAGACCAGTAACCAGAATCAGTCTCTGAACCTATGCCGAATGGTTGAGTTCCTATCCTGAAAATCTATAAACGGATGCCATTTTCATGTTCCTATGCCCGTTGGCTAAGTTACTTTACTAGACGTTTATCAACGGAACCCAGTGTGTGAAACTGGAGCAGTGAATGAAAAGGAAATTTATTGGACACAAGATTTAAACACTTCAATTTCTTTTTTCATTGTTTATACACTTACATCAGACCTTTCAAGGAGGTTGCTTCCTTCTTGTTATTCTCCCACCCCACACATAATCAGAACGGTGGTGCCTGCACCTGAAGGATCCGGGGTGCCTTGTGGGAGAACACAAACACTTCTTTATCGAGCCAGCAACAGCACTGCTGCCAGTAGCAGCCACCTCTGTCGGTGCATGTCCAGTTTCTGTCTCCACCGCTTGTAAAACTAGCCATCTTCGATACACCACCAAGTTCCTGCTAACCCAAGGCACACCCGGCGGGTGACACATTTTTCTTCTAACCTTTCTTCTGTGGAGATTGTATTAGAGTAAGTTTATTGTGATGAGAGAGCTTGTAAAGAAAAGGAAAGAATCCGTGATGTTATGAGATTTCAAGTAAAGAAAGGAAGTCTAAAAGTTAAAGTTTCAGAGGTGTAGAGGAACTTTAGCTTTAGGTTGATTGATTCCTTCCCGGAAAGGGTTTGCAATTTCATTTCTTCCATGCGTGGGTTATTGTTTATTACTGATCTGAGTAAGCAATATGCTTAGCTGACGAAACCACTACCTTCACTCATCCTAAACCACGGCCTAATAAGATAACAAAGCCGCAAATGCGAAAGGAAAGCAGCCAAATGCTCCTCCAAAGAAAGATCAGGTTCTTCTGGCCGACATGTGGCATAAACGCTGCCGTGTGTCCAGGTTTAGTGAGCCCGATTCATGCTTGCCACTTGTTGTATCTCAAGTGGAAGGGACACGTCGCTTATGTTTTTATTATATATCGAGCTTACTGGTTTGTACTTCCTATTCTCTACATAAATTTTGATTGGTAGAGAAAATTGGTTATTTCGGATAAAATGGTTTGTTTCGTGGGTGGAGATGGGATGAGGCTGCACTTTATAGGAGAGGTGTTGTTTGAAATGGGACAAAATGCTGATGCTTTGCATAGTCATCAGATTCTTTACACTTTTTCACTTGTTATTTGGATCGTTCATGCCAAACTGTGAAGGCACCAGACGGTGCCATTGTCCACGACACCGTGTGAGGTAACAAAAGGAGGGAGACCCAGAAACTGCGTCATCCCAACACTTAAACTTTATTAAGCTTTGATCAGAGAAAATATGGAAGAAAAGTGAACATTTTCTGTATGTTGCTTTTCATTGAAACTCATTTTCAGGATTGAAGAAAATAATGTGATCATTGGTGAATCGATCGGATTTGCGGTTAAGTCAATCAAGGTGGTTTCTTATGTCGGGTTTTCCTCCCTTTGCAAAGCAAGGTATTGAATGTTGGGAAATCTGTTTTTAAAAAAATAGTTAATGGTTGCATTTGATGTTAAATAAAAAATTGGTATTCATTTATTTTCAGAGTTAAAACTTTATTAAAAATTAATTTTTAAAATAAATTCTGTAATATAAAATATTAACATGACTTAAATAAATTATAGAAAAATAAAAAATTAATCTCAAAGAATTTTTAGTTGACATGTTTTGGTAAAATCTAAAACTCTCTAAAATAACTCTATCCCACATAAAAAAGAAGAAAAGTTTTCTTGATGTTTATATACTAGAAAGTTGATAAGTTAAAATTGTGCCCAAATAACAAACAACTTTTAGAGCAAAGAGTTCCTAAGCAAAATAAATAGGTTTTGGATTTAAACCCAAATGTTAGGCTTGAGAATGGTTTTGGGTTTGAGTTTATTACAAAATAATATTTTGAACTGTAAAAAATATTATTTTTTGTTAATTGAAATTTGAGCTTAGGTTTGGTCATTGAAAAATTATTATTTTTTTAGCCCATTAGTTTGTATAGCCCATGAAAGTTAGAATCTGATTAGTTTTTTCACTATCAGAAACTCGACTAAAACCAACGGATTTACAAATGAAATTTTTCTGTCGGGAATTTGCGGTGATATTTATCAACGGGTGTAAATCCCTCAGTAATGATGTCGGTATTTACCGACGAAACAATTATGTCGGTATATACCGACATAATTATCGAGGGACTATTTAGAATTTTGCAAAAAAAAGCAGGTCGATGATGTGGAAGTTTTTGCAAGCAATTTTACCAATGAAATTACCGAGGGATTCAAACCGGGATTTCTGTACAGTGACGTGACCCTTTCACCGGCAGAATCACCAACAGAAATATTTCGTCAGTGATTTCATTGGTAAAAGTTAATATATCACTACGCTTTCGACCCTCCTTTCCCTTTTCTTATTTCTCCTTGTTCTTCCCCCACCCTTGCATTTAAAGAAACTACCCCCTCCCCCCCCCTCCTCCTAGCTGCAAACATTCACCCCCCCTAAACTACCCCTCTTTCTCAACACAAGTCATCCTTCTTTAACTTTTGTAGTCACAACATCTGTGTTCTGATTTATTATGGATTTTGTCATTTTTTGTAAGTAAATCTATCTTTTTTTAATTTTAACATTAAAATGTCAATTTTATTATTATTTAATTTTTTTTTAGTATATGTATTTTGTTGGTGTATGTACATGTTTTATTGTTTTTTCTCAAACAAACTTGTAGTATGAATGTATAATTTTGTGCTTGTTATGGTTTGTTTTAGATTTTATACAATTGTATTTGTTTGTAAATTGTTGAAACTTATGTCTAATTACTGAATTAGATGTGTTGTGATGAAATAAATAATAGCTTGTTTACCGGGTCCGTTTTAATTTTTATCAATTTGTGGAGTTGTAATTTTCATAAATTTATGTGTATAAATTTGTATGGACATTGATAATTGATAATGAATATTTAAGAGAAGTTGTAATTAGTTTGTTGGATAATCTCGAGTTAAACCAATATTTTTGCAAATTTATTTACTTAACATAATTAATTAATACATGTTGTCATCATTATTTTATAGAGATTTGATAGAAGTCATAGATGATCATTCATAGATGTATCGAGACTCACCACAAGGATTGCGGAGATGGATTATTGAATGAGGTTCAGGGTTTTATTAATTTTACAACATCTATTCCGAGAAATTTTAGTGGAGACGATATTAGGTGTCTATGCAGGAAGTGTAAAAATAAAAAGTATTTGCATGCAGATATTATAACGATACATCTTCTACACAAGGGGTTCATGGAGGATTACCTGTGTTGGTATACATACGGAGAACAATCTGTTCGTAATGAGAGCATGGTAGAAAGGATGGTTATGTCAACTTTTAGTGCTAGCAACGTGCATGGAGTTGCAAATGACAATAGTAATCCTTACAAGAATATGGTTATGAAGACAATGAGAATGAATCAAGGTAATGCTAGTCAATGTCCAATTGTAGAAAAAGAACCTAATGCAGATGCGACCAGGTTTTTTGATCTATTAAAAGATTCTGATGAACCATTATAGGTTGGCTGCATAAATCATAATAAATTATCAGCCATTGTACATGTGATCACCTCCAAGTTGGATTGTGGGTTGAGTAAGGCCGGTTATGACAGAATTATTGAATTGGCGAGAAGTATTTTCCTGAAGAGAACAGGCTGAAAGAGAACTTCTATGCCGCTAAGTCCATGATAAAACCCCTCGGTTTAGGATACTAGAAAATTAACATGTGCCTTAACTTCTACATGTTGTACTACCTTGAAAATGTTGAGCTGATCGAGTGCATGACATGTGGGCATTCCCGTTACAAACCCAGAACTGGCACGGGAAAGACTCTCGTGGCATATAAAAAACTTAGATACTTCTCAATCACACCTAGACTACAGAGGTTATTCATGTCACCAAAGACTGCTCAGCACATGACATGGCATCAATCACATGATGTGGTTGATGGAGTGATGGTGCATCCTTCTGATGGCGTGCATGGAAAACACTTTAACAGTGTGCATCCTCACCTTTTAGCTAAATCAAGGAACGTGCGTCTTGGGTTGTGTACAGACGAATTCAACCTATTCGGGTCATTTACTGCTCCTTATTCTTGTTGGCGATCATACTCATGGTTTACAACTTGCCACTAGGGATGTGTATGAGGCCGGAGTTCATGTTTTTATCTATTGTGATACCCGATCCAAGCAATCTAGGCTGAAATATAGATGTTTGTCTTTGACCGTTGATTGATGAGTTGACGCAATTATGGTCCTCTAGAGCTTTGACTTATGATATATCGAGAAAACATAATTCTCTTATGAGGGCAACTTTGATATGGACTATCAATGATTTTCCAGCTTATGGAATGGTTTCTGATTGGAGCACGCATGGAAAACTAGCATGTCCATACTGCATGGAAAACAACAAGGCATTCACGCTAACAAATGGAGGTAAAACTTTTTTTTTTTACTGTCACCGTCATTTCTTGCCAATGAATCACAGGTACAGAAAGAACAGAAAGGATTTTTTTATTGGCAGAGTTGAAATGGATGTTGCACCCCCGCGTCTTTCTAGTAAAGAATTGCATGACGTTGTATTAGAGTATGGTGACATTGTGTTTGGTTTCCAATCTGGTAAGCAGAAATTTCCTAGTTTTGGTTTGACGCACAACTGGGTAAAGCGAAGCAATTTCTGGGAGCTTCTTTATTGAAAGACCAATCTCCTCTGTCATAAACTTGACGTTATGAACATAGAAAAGAACGTGTTTGAAAACATTTTCAACACCATCACGGATATGAAGGGGAAGACAAAGGACAACATCAAGGTTAGAATGGATATAGCTTTGTTTTGTAACCGTAAAAATATGAAGTTGGTTTTTGATGGGTCACGGGTCGCAAAACCCAGAACAAGCTTTGTGTTAGAGATAAATGCACAACAACTAATCTACCAATGGCTTGAGAGTCTGCTTTTTCCCAATGGACATGCCTCAAACATATCAAGGTTGGTTAATCTGGAGGAATGCAGATTGTATAGAATAAAGAGTCATGATTGCCACGTGTTTATGCAAACACTCATTCCATTAGCATAATGTGATTTATTGCCAAAGGGTATATGAGATGCACTCACAGAGATTATTCATTTCTTTAAAGATATAAGCTCCAGCAAGTTGTAGACAAATCACATTGAACGGCTTGAAATGAATATCATCGAGATAATATGCAAACTTGAGATGATATTCCCTCCATCGTTTTTTGACTCGATGGAGCATCTACCCATATATTTACCATATGAGGCAAAAGTTGGAGGACCAGTCCAGCATAGATGGATGTATCCTTTCAAGAGGTTAGATATTATAGATGCAATGTAATTCATAAAGTATTTTCATTGTTTTGCTTAATTAAAATATTTGTTTAATTCCATACAGGTACCTGTTCAATCTTAAGAAAAACGCTAAGAACAAGGCGCATGTTGGGCCTTTGATATGTGAGGCCTATATTGTTGAGGAGATCTCAACATTTATCTCGTACTATTTCGAACCTCATTTGAGAACGAGAATCAACCGCGTTCCACGACATGATGAAGGTGGTAAAGTGTCTTCCAATGGAAACTTGTTAATATTCTTCAATCCTAGACGACCCACACCTAAAAATATCGTAAGGAAAAGATATTTGTCTGAGATAGAGTTCTAACAAGCATACAATTATGTTCTATTTAACTGTGATGAGCTGAGACCTTTTATTCAGTAAGTATATTGTAATATCATAAACTCATATAATTCTGAAAACCTTGTAGGCAACATCGACAATATTTACTGTCCAATAACTCACAGCTGATCGAAGCCCAAATCTTTCGATTACAAGATGAACAATTTGCCGCGTGGTTCAAAACACATGAAAGTACTATCACAAACTCATTATCTCTTGCAAGTTATTGTATTTCATTACAGAATTCTCATTTATTATTCATTGTTGTACTTGATATACAAGGTTTATCAAATGGGAAGGAGTGCTGCTATTTCATTGTCTTTATTAAGCTTGAGTCCTGAAAGAAAAGTTAAGTGCTACAACGGGTATTTTGTCAATGGATATGTGTTTCATACTGAAGAATATGGGCATGGAAGAAAGACATATAACAACGGTGTTTCTGTTAAGGGATCGACTTGTAGTGAGTTTGAAGTTGATTATTATGGTAAATTAGAAGAGCTCATCGAATTGCAATATCATAGCGAGCAGAATATAATGTTTTTATTCAAATGCTATTGGTATGACACCACTGACAAAGGAATCATAGTAGATCCTCACTATGGTCTGGTGGAAATCAACTCAAAAGCTAGACTCTGCAACATAAATGATGTCTTTGTTTTCACAAAGCAATGCCAAGTTTATTACACATATACCCCTTACTTTAGAAAGGATCAATCAAGAGTTGATTGGTTATCCATTTCAAAAACGACACCCAGGGGTCGTGTCGAGGTTGTTCAGAATAAGAACGAAGACACAAGTGTATGAGATGAAGTCTTTTAAGTTAGTGAGTTGGTTGAACCATATCGAGTTACTCATTCGATTGACTTAGAAGAAAATTTAAATTTTCATGTTTTCGATGATAGTCTTGTTAATGTTGACACAAAGGAGTTAAATGTTGTTCTGAGCTCTAATGACAAGCATATGTCAATGAAGATGATGATGATGATATCCATATTAAAGATTGGGATGGAGCTGATGACGATTCAATTGACGAAGAAGAAGAAGAAGAAGAAGAAAATTCTAACTAACTATCAAAACACGAAAGTGTAAATAATATTTAATAATGTAATATTATCAATAAATCTAATTAAACTCCTAAGCTTGTTTACTTTTTCAATGAAATGTAAATAAATGGAAGTTATAAAGTAAGGAAACGGGGGACAAATCAAAGTCAACTTATACCCCAATTCCTATGGTATATTTTAATATCATCTACTCTCATAAAGTCATATGCTTTGGAAGAAGCTTATATAGTTTGGGAAGAGGTTTTGATTGATCAAGAAGAAGAATCTGCTTTAACTGATATGCCCTTAGGCACGACCATACATAACATAGAAATCATACTTAAAAGGGGTGGACAATTAACTAGAGCTGTAAGTTCTATAACGAAACTAAAAAGGGGGGACATTTTCCATAATAAAATTACCTTATAGAGGTTCGTTTAATATTCAAAAACTGCTCAGCAATAGTCAAATAAGTAGGGAATGTTGGGGTGAACAAAAATGTTTGGGTAGAGCTGGATCTAAACATTGGCTAAGTAAATGTCCTATAATAAGAGGAGTAGTTATAAACCTTGTAGACAATCCCCATAGGGTGTTGAGGGGAGGGCCCTAAATTGTATAAAAAATCTGCAACCTTGTGGGGTTTTCTTGCACTTGGAAGAAGAAGTAGAGAAAGAAATAAATATAGTGATAATTTTATTCTTCGTCATCATAGTAAATAGGAGAGAAAAATAGAATTTGTTTCTTCATCTTTTTTTAAAAAATAGATATTAACCATGACACATTCACTATATAAAAAAATTCCTTTTATAGCAAAAGGAGTCAACAAAGGTGCTACTATAAAAAAATAATAATTAAACCATAAGCTCGAGAACAAAGTTATATGATAAAAACACCAACTTGTCATATAAGTATTGTATTTGAGGATATATCATATGAAGAATATGAATAAGACTTTTTTTACGAAGAATATGAAAAATAGAACATATACTTAAAAAACACTAAAACGTATAAGAAATTATTTGAAAGATCTAATATAAATAAGTTAAATAAGCTTTTATACATAGACTAAGTATATGGATATTTATTTTCTTACTTTGACCTACAATTTAAGATAAACCTAACACTAATTTTGTTTTAATTATAATAAAATCTAATTTGAAAACAATTACACCATTATTATACATAAAGCTAAAGAATGTGGGGAAATCACTATTCACCCATACCCAATGTACTGTGGATTACAATAGTAATCCACAGTGTATTACTCTTTTTTTTCACTCTTTTTTTCATTTTTTTTCACTTTTATTTTTTTTCAATCACAGTATATTAATTTTCTCTTTTTTTTGTTTTTCCTACAGTACTTTCCCCTTTTTTATTTTTCTTTATTTCCTTTTTTTTCAAAAATTATCTTTATCAATTGTACTTTTTTAATATTGTGCTAGTTAAAAATTTTGCTTTGTAATTTTTTTCCTTTAAAATACTGTGGATTGCTACAGTGTCTTCCCACATGGTTTTTCTATTTGATTTTTTTTATTTTTCATAATTATATTTGTCGATTTTATTTTTTTAATATTGAGCTGATTGATAATTTAGTTTTGTAATTTTTTTTCTTTAAAACATTGTTGATTGCTACAGCGTTTCTCCACAAGGTTTTATTTGTTTTTGTTTTTTATGATTTTCTGCAAAATTATCATTTTCGATTTTATTTTTAATATTGAGCTGGTTAAGAATTACAGTTACAATATGTAAGGAAAGCACTGTAGCTTTCCTCGTAAATTACTGTGGATTACTACAGTGTTTTTTCCCACATGGTTTTTTTTTATGTTTTTTTCTAAAATTGTCTGTCAATTTTATTTTTTAAATATTAAGCTGGTTAAGAATTATAATTACAAGTAAATACAAGTAAGGTTAAATCATGTGGGGAAAACACTGTAACTTTCCTCACAAAACACTATGGATTGATACAGTTCTTCCTCACCTAGTTTTTTTTCCAATTTCTTTTGTGTTTTCTTTTTTTTTGTAATATTTTTTTTCAAAATTATTTTTGTCGATTTTATTTTTTTAATATTGAGCTGGTTAGAATTTAACTTTGTAATAAAGCTTAATCATGTGGGGAAAGCACTGTAGCTTTCCTCACAAAACATTATGGATTGCTACAGTGTCTCTCCACATAGTTTTTTTTTCTTATGATTTTTTTAAAATTATATTTGTCAATTTTATTTTTTTAATATTGAGCTGGTTGAGAATTATATTATAAATCATTACAAATAAGGCTAAATCATATGGGGAAGCACTGTAGCTTTCATCACAAAACACTGTGAATTGCTATAGTGTTTCCAACATGGTTTTTTTTCCCTGTTTTTTTTTGTGTTTTTTTTTTGTAATTTTTTTTTCTAAAATTGTCTTTATCGATTTTATTTTTTTAATATTAAGCTGATTGAGAATTTAGCTTTGTAATTTTTTTTCTTTAAAACACTGTGAATTGCGGTAGTGTTTTCCCACATGATTTTTTTATGATTTTTTTCCAAAATTATCTTTGTCGATTTTTTTTTTAATATTAAGTTGGTTAAGAATTATAATTACAATAAAACTAAATCATATGGGAAAAGCATTGTTGTTTTCCTCACAAAACACTGTGGATTGCTATAGTATTTCTCTAAATGGTTTTTTTTTTAATGATTTTTTTCTAAAAGTGTCTTTGTCGATTTTATTGGGGAAAGCACTATAGTTTTCCTCACAAAACATTGTCAATTGCTACAACGTTTTTCCTCATGGGTTTTTTTCCTTCTAAAATTATCTTTGTTGATTTGTTTTTAATATTAAGTTGGTAGAGAATTTAACTTTGTAATTTTTTTTACTTTTTATTAACATAAAAGTTAAATCATGTGACAAAAGCACTGTATCTTTCCTCACAAAACAGTGTGGATTGCTACAAATCATTTTGTTCAGTCTCTAAATTTTTTATCACCAACACAACTTTTTTTTCCGTTGTGAAATATTGGCTTTATCATACCTTTAGTTTCTATTACTTATCTAGCGCTGGTTCACAATTATAATACTATCAAATACATTTGTTTTATAAGTCCGTGGCATTACGCGGGTATGCCATCTCATAATATGAATTTGATGTTATCATCGTAATGTTGCCAACTAATCTTTGTTCAAATGTAAAGAAATTTGGAGTTGTCTTTTTCCTTTATTTCTTTAAGTTTTTAATTTGATCTATAAAAAACAAAGTCTTCCAAAGTGACCCAATTAATTGTAGAATGTTTATTTTGTGTGAATGTAGTGAGTATTTTTCCCCTAAAAAGAATGATATTTAAAATAGTGGTAAAAAGAAATATGTTCTTCATTTTTTCAATAAGACAAAAATAATGTATAGACAGAGAACTCATAATATTTATAAATTTAAGTTATGTTTATTGCTAAAAAAACTTTCCAATTTATTTTTTCTAGAAAGCAAAAAATTATGGAAATTCTACAATTTTTTCTCTTACAACGTCGTATTCTGGACATGTATGTTTTATTTTTTTGTTCTCTTTCAGAAAATTCTCTAATGTTTTGGTATTATTTTTGGTCTCTTTCTTCGTATGTTTTTTTTTTTATTATTTTCATATTTATTTTTGTTATTTTTAATTCATAGTTAGACATTTTAGTTCTTCTGTTTTCTAAAAAAGCGATAGTTTTGGTTGGGTGCTCGAAATAATAGGACAAATACTTATGGTATCAAGAGTTGTAGTGTATGGTCCTATCTTTCATTTAACCTTGACTCGATTTGTGATCTTCACTCGGGATACCTTCAACCTAGTCTCTACCAGATTCTAAGTGCCCTAAATTTAACCTTGGGTGTCTAGACGTAATGTCATCTTGACCTTTAGTAGCCTCAAATGTAAGTTTGATACAGACTTGGCCTGATGCTTGGATACCCTAAACTTGGTCTAGGCTATCCCCTGGTAATCTTAAATAAGGTCCCTATACAAACACCTCAATGCCTTAATTCCAACCCTCCCCTAGTCCTTGGGAGCTCCAAATCTAGTTCCGGCATGACCTTGAAGCATTATAAAGAAAGCTAAAAGATGGGGAGTTTTAATGTAGCTCTACACAGACATTATTATGTACTGTTAAAGTGAAATTATCTTTTTACCTTTGAGCGGCTTAAATTTAAGCCTTTGATTTAGGAGTATTTTGGTCTTTTTCAATGGCTCAATGGTCATTAAAAAATTGTTTAGGGATATATGCGTCTTTTCAAATTTTTTAACATAGCAAAAATATTTTCTTACCCCTAAAGTCAATAAAATTTAGAACTGTTGACCAAGAGCTTTCTTGACTTTTCACAATATTCATAACAGTAAAAATACTTTTTTGCCCCCAAGATAAAAAAAAAAAAAGGGCTGCTAGACAAGGGTATTTCGGGTTTTTTCAATTTTCATGTACAATAAAATAACGTTTTTACCCTTAAAAAAGACAGAAAAGAAGCTGTCTTTAGAGGTGTTTTGGTATTTTCATGTTTTATTTTTTATTTTTTAATCGAAAAGTTGTTGGCGCGTGTTCCACATGCACCAGTGAGGAGGCAACATCTGCACCATCCATCATCTCCCTGGATGCGCAGTCATGCCCTCTTCCATTTAATGGGGCGCGTGTAGGCTGATAATTTCTTAATTGCCACTGGTGATCAATTTTTTTCTTTCTTTTCTCTCTCCTGACAACTAAAGTGCACAATTATCCTCTTTGTTTGTTATTTGTCAATTTTAGTCCTCATTCTTTGAATTTCTTATTTCGTTCTTATTCCTTTTATAGAAGTTTTGTTTTTTTTTTCAATTTTGTCCTTCAATTACAATTTCTTATGTGTTTGGTTTTTCATTTTAGTCCTCATTTATTAATTTCTTATTTTTTTTTATTTCTTTTATAGTTTCAGTCCTCCTAAATCCTTCTCTGTTTTTTGTTGGTGTTTCAAAATCCATCATTTTTGTTTTCATTTTGGTCATTTTCTCTTTTGTTTGAGTTTTGTTTGTTTACAATTTAGTCCTTCAATTCTAATTTGTGTATATTATATTTTTCAATTTTGATCCTTCTACTTTTGATTTTTTTTCCTTGGCTCTTTTTTCAAAGTTCTTATAGTTTTTAATTTTACCCTTCAAATTAAATTTATAATTTTTCTTTCAAATTTATTAATAATTATATAAATAATATTAATGATGATGGTGGTGGTGGTGGTGGTGGTGGTGGTATAATTATTACTATTGTGATAATAATAATAATAATAATAATAATAATAATAATTTTACCATTCAACTCAAATTTATGATTTTTCTCAATAGTAATAAATGTTTTTTCAAATTTATTAATAATAGTAATAGTAATAGTTAATTGTGATTGTGATTGTGATAATAATAATAGTAATAATTAATTGTAATTGTGATAATAATAATGATGATAATACTAATTGTGGTTATAATAGTAATAATAATAAAAATAATGATAATATTAGTTATAGTGGTGGTGATAATAATTATAACACTAGTATAAACAGTAATAATAATAGCAATGATAATAATGATAGTGATAGTAATCACGATAATAATACTAATAACAATTATAATATTACTTATTGATAATAATATTAATGGTGGTAGCTGTAATGAAAATGACAATATTAGTAATGATAATAATAATGATGATAATTCATCATTCGATATTATATTTGCTAGGAATTGAATTTCGCTGCTGTTTCATAAATGATATTTTTTATCTAATATCCAGAATTACTGGTTTGAAAAGTTTGCTTGATATTCACTTTTATTTTTTGTTATATATTTTTTTAATTTTATCGTTTAATATTAATTTTTAAAAAAATATCATTAAAGTTTTCTTTAAACATGTTAAATAAACTGATTCACATCAAGTTAGCACTTAAAATTTATCATCTTGTACGAGTTTATAACATTAAAAAAAATTTGCACTCTTAATAAGTTTTTTATATAGTTTTAAAAACATGATTCGACTAACTGAAACAAGGAAAAATCCTCACTTGACTGCTCAACGCTCGAATCAAATCTCAGCTTGACCCAGAGGCACCTCAATGCAGTCCGAACACGACCGTAGAGCACTTTGAATCATGTCCTAGCTAGATCCTAGCATCTTGGACCCATTCTCAAGCTCGCAGTATGATCATGACCCAACTCCTAAAACAATGGCTATTTAGCGTGGAAAAATAAAAGTTTCCAGAACTTTTTTAAGTCTTTTTTATTTTCAAAAGATATGAAAATTTATTGCCAATTTTTGTCCATTGAAAATAAAAAATAAAATCAAACAAATTTCATAGGATCTTCATTTTTTTTAACAAAAAACAAAAACAATACAACACCATGCTTTAGGCACCGTGTTTCATAATTTTTTTTGTTAAAAATTAATTTTTTATATGATTTAGATCGTTTTAATGCGTTGATTTCAAAAATAATTTTTTTTTAAAAAAAAAAACATCATTTCAATACATTTCAGCACGAAAAGTACTTTGAAAGACAACCACAACCACAACCACAACCACACTTTCAAACAGGCCTAATTAAATTAATGAAAAGTCAAAACCTAATAATAAGTGATGCCAAATTCTCCAACTTAAGAAAACATTGTAAAGAAATCACCTATTATATATTTAATCCTTCTGTCATTCATTATTTTTAAATACAATCCAAACGACAGACATGCTTATTTTCTACGGTAGTTTATAAGTTTATTTCACAAGTTTATAATAAAAGCTAGAATAATCACAAACAAGGAAAGACCCGGATTAAAAAAATAGTCCATATAAAATTTAAATTGTTGACGAGCTGCCCCCCCGAATAGAATTATCAATACCAAACTCTTACCTCATCAATTTCCAGTATCAAAATCAGATAAGTTCTTCTCACGCGAAAAAGAAAAGAAACCCTTTCACGCGTCGTTGAGTTATTTTATTCAAATAACTTTGCAAATATAATAGATTCCATGCATGGAAGTGCACAAAAGAAAAGGAAAAACTTTGCAATTGAGCTAATAAATTCTAGAAGACTATAACGTAATCTTAGAAAATAAATTTCTTCACAAATAATTCTTCTGCAGATCCGAGAGGTGGTGGTGTTGGTCTCTGCAAATATCACTTTAAGAAATCTATGATACACTGTAACCCAAAAAAAAAAGGAGAAAAATCATGGTCTACCGTCCTTATCAATGGCATGTGGTGTATCCAAGTCGTTGGGTACACTTTGACCGTGTCTCAAATTTAGGGTTTGCTTGTTTTATGAAAAATATTGTTTAGAAAAATATTTTCCTCGTTTTCAATGTGAAAGAAACATTAGAAAATAAGTTATTAAAAAAATATTTTTTAATCAAGTTCTAAATTTATGATATTGACCAACATCATTATTATTCATTACCATTGCTATAATTCCATCGCCACCACAATCACAACTCACACCACTATATTTTTATTATTCATATAACAACTATTTTATCATTATCTTATAGTAACCTTAAAAAAATATTATTACTATTATCGATCCACAACCACCAAGTATTATTTTATTAATAATATAACAAATATCTTGTCATCATTACACTATAATATTATAACATTGTAATCTCATCACCACCACTATTATTATAAATATTTTTTTTTTGTTATCATCGTTACCACTACCATAACAATCATCATTTCATGATTATTATAATTACTATCATCTTTATTTGTTTGTATTACTATTCTTCTCATTTTATTATAATAGTTCAAAAATCATGAATAAAAAATAATTTATTCTATATAAAAATATTTTCTTGATGCATCTAAATAATAGAAAATAACCTAATTTTCATGAAAATGAAAATGAAACATTTTCTAGAAAAATAATTCCTAAAAAAACAAGTTTTTTTTTTCACTAAAAGAAACTTTAGGTTTGGTTGTTCAAATAAGAACATTTCTTATAGCGGGGAAATAGCAGATACGAAAGAGAGGGGGATTTTATTTGCTTGCAATCAGTATTGCGGTTAGGCATTCCAGCAATTGCTCCGTATATATTAATATAATATCAGTGATATACTAATTTATTCTCTACCCTCCAATTTTGACGAGTACAGCTCATACATGTTTTGACTATGGTTAGGCTAACTGAACTCAGGTTATTTTCACAATTCACATTTTTTTCTTCATGTTGTTAATTCCATTCCCATACTCTTAGTCCATTCAGAATTCAGTCCCTACATCACTAATATTTTTATTTTCTGTTAATTCATTCCCATTCTTTTGTTGTTTTGGACTTCTATTAAAGACGGGTTATTTCGGGTTTTTTTATTTTCTATTTCATATTATCTCTGCCTCGTCGACTTTCAAAAAGGTTCCTCTGTTTTTAGATAATATTTTAAATTGTTCTCCAAAGAGAGACTATTTCTCAAATAATAATAATAATAATAATAATAATAATAATATACACCAAGTTAAGTGTTCCTATGGAGTGGGGAACCATCAATATTAGCACAATCAAACCAAATATATCAAGGTGTTTGCTCCCATGCAAGGGCGGAGCTAGGAATTTTTTTTGTCCTGGGCTATTAAATAAATATATAAATATTTTTTAAGATTGATTATTAACTCATGTACATGAATTTTTGAAGTTAATAGTAAAGTTTTAATTCAAATACACTACCCAAAATATTAAAAAATAAATTTAAAAGTACATAAAATTAAAGCGAAAGTAAAAATAAACTCACTATTAAAGTTACATTCTTTGATATTTTGTGGAATATAATTCATCTATAATCGAATCTGAATCGATATTGTAACAACCCCTCAACCGGGATAAAATAACAATTTCATGTCAACTAGAAAACAAAGTAATTAAATTTTTTTCCTCTTTCATTTCCTCCTTTCTTCACTTGATTCTTCCCTAGATTAGTGTTTTATAAGTTGGACTTTGTAAGTTTACAAGGTTATTCTTTCACTTTTCTTATTATTTTCCTTGGATTTTTTTTTATGTTTTTCCCTTACTTTTTTCTATTTCTCTCTCGCCTTTTCTTTTCTTTCTTTTTCTATTCTGCTTCTGCCCAGTCGGCAACATATAAAAGGAAGGAGGAGCTGATTTGTTTTATTTTTTAATGGCAAATAACCATTTTACTCTTAATGAGTCATTTTGCTTTTATTTGACGGTCCTTTTTTTTTTGTTAGCACTACCAAGTTCCGTTCATCCTAAAATTTTAACCAGATTTTATTCAATATATTTTAAGATTCCTCGTAAAATTTCAGCTCAATCTGATGGTCGGATTGAAAATTACGTCCAATAACTTAAAACTGGTCAAATTGTGATTTTTCATCAAATTTTTAAATTTCTCCAAAAATTCTGAAATTTTAACCCAAGTTAAAACATCATATTAGAAGGTTCCACGTAAATTTTCAGAATTTTTTGATAATTTAATTGAAAATTACAAATTTATTTTATATAAAACTAGTCAAAAAATATTGATAAAATCTTGACCTAGGCTAAAGCCCACCCCAGCCTTTGCCATACCTCCGCCTATGCTCCCATGTGATCTTAGATTCGAGTAATGTGATTAATAATATGATGATTACTGGAGGCTTACATGGTCGTTAAATTTAGAGCCCGTAGGATTAGTCGATGTGTGCGTAAGCTAATCTAGACATCTACATTAATAAAAAAAAAAAAATTGATTTGAAGACCATAAATTTTTTATAATAAAGCCATGTGACAAAACCATGAATAAATTTAAATTAATTACGAATAGAAGTTAGCTAGTGGAATTGGTAATGTTCTGTGTGATGTTATCTAAATAGCATTTGAATACTGTCTTAGTGTGTGTGTATATTGAAATAACAGAGATATAAATAACTTGTTTTCATATAATTCTAGTTTTAAAAAATACAAAAAATTATTTTAAAATACAATCAAATTTCTTTTTTATTTCAAAATAAGAAGTTATATACCTAAACTTTCCCATCTAATGCTCGAAGATATTTCAATTGATGACCCAATACAATTCAAAATCAAACAGAGATAGCTCAAAGAAATGAGAACACGACAAATCTGATAAATAAAAAATAAAAAGTATTCCATGCAAGTCTTCCATTCCAGAGTAAAAAGAAAATAACCCGTCAAAACGAAAAGCTAAGAATAGTATAAAGGAGGGGGGAGAGAGAAAGCAACGCGTCCCTTCTTGTGAGAAGCCACACTTCAACGCCACGAGGCAGCTTCGAGGTCACTTTCTTGAACGAGTCAATAAGATGAGCCGCCGAGCCAGTCAAATAATCCCCTAATGATATTTTTTTTCTTCGTATGGATTCGATTTTCTCTTGTCTTCGACGAAATAGTGCAGCCTCCTCCGCGTTTCTTAATTGCCTCGAAGTTTCTTTCCTAACGTTCATATAAATCCCTCGCAAACCTCTTTATGCGTCTCATATCTTCTCGTCTTCTAGCTTTGTCACATATCCCCTCCGAGTTCCCTCCCCCAGCTCCGTTTTTGTTTGTTCTTCTTCTTTTATACTAGTGTGAGATCATTATCAGTTCTGAAGATGAGTTCCATGAGATTGCATGCTCTTCCCATCATTGGCTTCATGTTCTTGGCACTCTTGGAGTTTGGTTTCGGTCAAGGCACGGCTCCTTCCCCTGCAGAAGGCCCAACTAATGATGGTAGGCAACTGTCTTGATTTTTTCATTTCTTCATTTCTGGGTACCTAAATGTACTGTGCACTGAGTTATGCCTTGGCTTAATTGGAATTATCCTAATGTTGTTAAATGTTGGTTTTTGCTGCAGGCAAGACGATTGATCAAGGAATTGCTTACATCCTTCTCATGCTGGCTCTTGCAATCACATATCTCTTCCATTGATGTATTTTCTCTTAGACCAGTTTAATGTATTCAAATTCTTTATGTACTCTCTCCTCATATTCCTCTGGAGAAATTGCAGCGATTGTTTTATCTATTCATCTCCTTGTAATATATGCTATGCTGCTTGAGCACTGATCAGAGAAGATAATTTTGGGGAAATTTGATTTGCCTCCCTCGAGTTTATCGACTGTTTCGACTCATCTCAAAAGTTTTCTTCTTCTTTTTTACACTAATTATTTCCCTCTATTAGTCAAATTTCATTGCATTTTCAATTTCTCACAAGCCCATTTACTTTGATAAAAGATGGGCATTTAAATCGTAGGGATGGCGAGTTATGGATAGGCATGAGCTTGTTTCAGTATATATTAATTGAAATGGGTTTAAAAACCAACATTTACTCTTAATGGTCGTATATATAATTACATCTATCTAGTCCAAACTCGCTTGCAACATTAATGAATATATTCCAAACATAGAAAAAAAAAACTAACAACATAAACATGTATTTGTTAATTCAAATAGTCAATATCCAAGATAGGAACATAAAATGGGTCATCTATTAGAGTTCTCCAAATAGATTATTGCTTACACATCAAAACAAAAACTAATATAAAAATACAAAAAAAAACATGTATTTTCCAATTTAAATATACTCGATTGTCCTAAAACCAATGTTGGCCCTTAATTGTTCCATAGAGATCTCAGTCTTCTAGCTTTCTATGTTGCTAGTTGTCCTTGTATTGTGTTCGCACCTAGTTTTGTGTTCTATTTTAGCTTAATTTTTGTATCAACAAATATGGAGCAGGGACTGGTTTTATGGTGGCTGAATGTACAAAGTTACAGTAAAAAACACGGCTTAAAAGGATTTTTTTTTTTATGGGGAATGTCTGGAAAAAAAATAAAGGTTGTTTAAATTGCAAACTAATTACATGAGAAATAAAAGTAAAGAAATTCATGTATATGGTTAAATAAAAATAGAAATTCAAAATTTTTTGAATATAAGTTTCTGGACGAAATATTTCAAAATATCATAAATCAACCCGAAAATATTGAGGGTTGGATTAAATTAAAGAAAATAAACTAAACTAAAAGTTGTGAGGTGAAATTATAAGAAATGAAAAGAGATATAACTTAATTATAAAAAGAAAAAAAGATGTGGGGGCCTAACTACAAATAAGAAAAATTATATAGCATAAATATTCCTATTCTCACCAAAAATCTGAAGAGAGGTCAGACAATAACAGTTCAATATCTAGACAGTAATAGTTTAAGACAGTAACAATTCAATACCTAGACAGTACCGGTTCAAGATAGTAACAGTTCAAATGTTTGTTGATGAGCAATTTTGATTGTCTTAGAGGCAGAACTAGATTCTCCTTTCTTCAGAGAACTTGTAGCCTCATGTCTTAGCTTTCCAAAGAGACCAATCTTGCTTGAAACGAAGTTCTATAACTCTAGATATAGTTAAAAATCTGAGGAGAGGTCAGACAGTAACGGTTCAAAAACAAGACAGTAACAATTGAACAGTAACAGTTCAAATGTTTGTTGATGAGTGATTTTGATTGTCTTAGAGGCAGAGTGTGTTCTCCTTCCTTCAGAGAACTTGTAGCCTCATGTCTTAGCTTTCCAAAGAGACCAATCTTGCTTGAAACAGAGTTCTATAACTCTAGATATAGTTAAAAATCTGAGGAGAGGTCGGACAGTAACAGTTGGACAGTAATAGTCTAAATGTTTGTTGATGAGCGATTTTGACTGTCTTAGAGGCAGAACTGAGTTCTCCTTCCTTCAGAGAACTTGTAGCCTCATGTATTAGGTTTCCAAAAAGACCAATCTTGCTTGAAACAGAGTTCTACAACTCTAAATATAGTTAAAAATTTGAGGAGAGGTTAGACAATAACGGTTCAAAAACAAGATAGTAACAGTTGGACAGTAACAGTCCAAATGTTTGTTGATGAGCGATTTTGATATTTTAGAGGCAGAACTGGGTTCTCCTTCCTTTAGAGAACTTGTAGCCTCGTGTCTTAGTTTTCCAAAGAGACCAATCTTGCTTGAAATGGAGTTCTATAACTCTAGCTATAGTTAACAATCTGAGGAGAGGTCAGACAATAATGATTCAAAAACAAGACAGTAACAGCGGACAGTAACAATCCAAATGTTTGTTGATGAGCGATTTTGACTGTCTTAGAGGCAGAACTAGGTTCTCATTTCTTCAAAGAACTTGTAGCCTCGTGTCTTAGCTTTCCAACGAGACCAATCTCTCTTGAAACGGAGCTCTATAACTCTAGATATAGTTAAATATCAGAGGAGAGGTCAGACAATAACAGTTCAATATCTAGACAGTAACAGTTGGACAGTAACAATTTAAATATTTGTTGATGAGCAATTTTGACTGTCTTAGAGGCAGAACTGGGTTCTCCTTCTTTTAGAGAACTTGTAGCCTCATGTCTTAACTTTCCAACAAGACCAATCTCGCTTGAAACGGAGTTCTATAACTCTAGATATAGTTAAAAATCTAAGAAGAGGTCGGACAGTAACAATTCGAGGTATAAACAGTAACAAATTAAATATAGAGAAAAGAGTGGTAACCATGGTTGGAAAAAGAATGATGATTTAAATTGATGAAATGAGAGAACATAAAATATAAAGAAAGGAATAATTGAAAGAAATACATGTATTGGTTGTTAATATGGTTAATATGAAATATATCCTTGAATAAGGATCACTTATGAGATTATGCCTGTGATTACCAGGAGGGACCATAGGCGTTGTGTAGTGGCAACAGCAAGGGAGCACGAGTAGAGCTTCTACTACAGGTAGGTGATCCACACATATACTTTCTAGTTAAATTCTATGATTTAATATGTTATTGATGTGAGATGTGAATTACCGAACGTTGGATATTAAGAGAAAGGAGGAAAGTTTGCGCAATGATGCTGATATTTTGGATAGTATTCTGAATGTATGTGTATTCAAGGTGAACGGTTGTTGTTTGAATTGCCAAGTGATGAAATCATCGTTGACAAAGGAAATATGAAAAGTGTGATTTGGAGCGTGAAATAGTATACATTTAATGTATGTTAGGATCCTGGGTAAAGGGATCGCCATGTTTGGATTAGCATACATTTAGTGTATGTTAAGATTCCGGATAAGGGGATTAACCATGTATTGGCTAGCATACATTATGTGTGTATTAGGATCCTGGGTAAAGGGATCACCATGTATTGACTAGCATACATTTAGTGTATGTTAGGATCCCGGGTAAGGGGATCACCTTGCATTGACTTCTACGGGATGATGATGATAACAGTAAAATTAGTATCGGTAATGTGTTAAGCAGAAATAATCATGGGTGGTCTTATGAGATATTGAATGGAGGTTGATAATGAAAGATAAAATGGTTTTTAGTAGTTGAAGGAGAAAGAGTTTCCAAAAGGGAGAAGTGAATAAAATATGAATGCATGTTTGCCTTTATAAATTGCTGGATATTTGTATTGCTATATTATTGTGATATTCATATTTCAATAATATGTATTTTTATTTTCAGGACCATCGCATGCACGACAGGAGTAGATTCTAGCTTAGATTCACTTTTTGTAATTTAGGTTTTAGGGAGTATACCCTTATATTTGGTAATATTACAGCTTTTATATAACTCAATTTGTATAATTGATGTTTAAACTTGAATATATGAATTTAATTATGTAGTTTGTATAACCATGTTTCATGTATGCATGTTTATATCTTTATCCATCCATAATGATAATTGTTGTACAATGTATATCATAAACATTGTGGTTGATATGAATGATGATGTTTGTGGGATTTAGACCCAGGATGATTGGGTTGAATTGAGTTAGGAGATGCGGTACATTAAAAGTGTAAACAGGTCGTATGTCGATAACTTGGGAGTTGGGACCTCCCAGTATAGGGGAGACTCCATCGAAATTTTGATAGACTTTAATACAAACACCATGAATAGATATAGAAAAAAAAAATTAATCACTCTATTTATCAGTTAACATAAGATCGTTACTTTATCCTGGATATGAGGATGTTACATTTGGTATCAGAGCTCAGGTTGCTATTCCAGGGATAAGAATGAGTATAATGTTTTAAAATGTGGTTCAGAATGGTGAGAACAAGGCAGGGAGCCAGGACTGATCCATTCCCAGTTCAGGGAAATGATCAGAGTCTTCATTATAAAAGTGATCCAGATTGGGATCCCTTGACAGACACTTCCTCTCATGTACCTACAACATCAGTATACTCTGAAAGGGGCGAGTCAGTGAGACTTTGAGATGATTTGTTGTCCCGTCAGGCTGGGGTAACAATGCCCGATGTATCAGACATACGGGGGGAGATAATATACCCCCATCAGTGGCACCGGTAGCCGGGTCAAACCCATTTTCGAATCTTGCTTCTATGGATCATATAATAAGAGCTGTAGCAGCAGGAATGGCAGCGGGAGCCTCCAATACAACTCCTAAATCAAAGGGAGTAGTCACCATAGTGCAGTGGGTGAAGTGTATGAGAGGGATAGGTTGTATGACTTACCGTGGTGAAGAGGATGTTGAGGTTGCTGGGCTTTGGCTGGAAAAAAGAGAGGAGAAAGAGTTATAAATCAGATGTAGGTGCCAGAGATTTGACAGTTTTTATAGAGGGGTAAAACTATATATTGGAGGGTCAGAATTGAGGGTAGATCTTTTATCGTTAGAGTTATATGATTTTGACTTGAATCTGGGTATGGTTTGGCTAAGTAAACATAAGGCATAAGTGGATTGTTTCACCAAGACGGTGGCAATCCAAGGAATAGGTGATAAAAGAGTAGTGGTTAAAGGGGAACAAAAAGATATTGCAAGTTATGTAATCTTAGTTTTGGTGGCTAGAAAGTTACTGAGGAAGGGTTGTTTTGCTTGGTTAGCCCATGTAAGAGAGCTGGAAAAGGGTAGTATAGATTTGGCTAGTATTCCCGTTGTAAGTGAGTTCCGAGATGTATTCCTAGAATAATTGCCTGGATTACCTCCCGTAGAGAAATTGAAGTTCCCCTAGAAACTATTCCAAGAATTTCTCCTATAGCCCAGTCTCCTTATAGGATGACACCTATGAAATTGACTGAACTGAAGGTTCAGCTTTAGGAATTGTTAGATAAAGGCTTCATTTGGCCTAGTAACTTGCCCTGGGGAGCTTCAGTATTGTTTGTAAAAAAAAATGAAAAATTATCTATTGAAAAGCTCACATGACAATCATGTAAGTGATTCTTAGACTTAAGATCACTAAGTTGTCTTATATCAATATTGTTATATTTTAATCATGTTACATGTTATCCTAATCGAGGTAACGAATGAGCAGAAATTATGTATAACATGAATTATATGAGACATTTGAGTGATCAAGAGAGTATTCACCACCCATGTTATAATGTCTAAATTAGAATATTATTGATCAAATGATAATAATTACACTAAGAAACTTGTTACTGAAAAGTTGAGTCAAACCACTTATAACTTTTCTAATATTTAAGAGATAATGACAGGTTGCTAGATATTTTATTTGATCTTCAAATATATAAAAAAATCAATTGTTGAATTGATAATAAATTATTTTGTTTAATTATTTAATCTTATTTTTATTTAGGATTATGACTTATATTTGGGTCAACTTATTAGGGAACCTATAGGTCACACATATAAGAACCGTTGGTTAGGAATTAAAATAGGATGATTAATCAAGTGTGACTTGATTGTAAATAAATTTTAAAAATAAGAACTATAATGTAATTAATATAAACTATATGTAATTAATATAAATGATTATAATTCTAGACCTATAAACAATAACGTAAGGAGTTAATTGAATAAATTTCTAAAATTAGCCTAAAATGATATATATGATATTATTTAAGGGAAAAATGATATTTTATCATTTATAGGGTATTTTTGGTTTCTCTATAAATAGAAAGATATGTCTTTTATTTTTTAAGGTGAGAAAAATATAGTACTTAAACACATGAAACACAAGAAAAAAGGCTAGCATTTTAAGGTATATCAATCTATCTCTTCTAAAAGTGTTTAGGAGATTTATCAATAATGGTTCGTGTGGATTACTGTTAGAGGTTGAACACTTGAACGACTTGTGGTTTGCAACCACTAGGCGTTGAAACAAATATTCAAAGCCAAAAAGAAATATCTCATTTTCAAGTCACATAAACCCTAAAGAACTCTAAATCTATCTAACGGGATCCTTAAGAATCCCAAAAATTTTTAAATTTACATTTTCTATTGCATTGCATGTATGTGTTTTGGAAAACCCAATAACAATACCATAAATCAAAATTTCTAAATAAAGCAAAGTCCAAAGTATATATCATCCCATAAAAAATGTATATATTTATAATTTATTTTTTTTATAAAAAATAATGAAAATATCAGATTGGATACGAGGAAGTGAATTCTATATTTGGTCCAAGTGAAATTTGATGAAATTTTATCTATAGTAAGTCAAAATTGAATATTACATTACGTGAGTGATATTAGGCACCTAATTGGATAAAGTTGCCATCCCAATTTGCATTTGAGCTTGTTATTTTGTTTTGAAAGAAAAAAAGTAGTCAAGAAAATAATTGTAAGGGTAACATTTATTATTTTAAACAATGGATTGAGGGAAAACATTAATAGATATATTAAAAATATATGTATTTTATTCTTCAATTTCTTTAGTAATGCATCATACATGTTTATATATCTAATTTGGTTTAATTCTAAGAATAATGTGAAAAACATTACCATTGAGCGGTGATGAAAAAAAAAAAAAAAGTAGGATACTCTTAAAATTATTAAATTAAAATTGTATGTGGTTATGCGATAAAATTATTAAAAATATATATTTTTTAATTAAAAACTTTATTTTAATTAAAAAATCATTAATTTAATACATTTCCTATCGCACAAACAAATGCATTACAAACGCAAAGGGAAAATACGGAACCAGTCATCCTCAGTGCATAAATCCTTTCCTTTTCCCTCAACCAACATTTTAGGGTTTAGGGTTTTGAAACCCCTCGATCGATCATTCATTCCTTAAAGAATCAGCATCGTTTCACAATCTTCATCGTCTTCAATCAATGGCGACCGAATTAGCAATCGAAACAGAGAGAACGCAGAAATTCTTCAACGACCTCGACGCGCGAAAGACCATTCTATCCTCCTGTACCCAACTATTCACAACCTTGACCACTCACTTCAAATCCCTTCAAAACTCCCTCTCCCAGAAATCTCTATCCCTGGAATCCAAATTCCAATCTTTAGAATCCAATTCCCAGCTAACCCTCGAATCCCTTAGTTGCAGAGAAAAATCCATACCGGAACGCGAGTCAGCTGCTGCTGCCAAAGTCGAGGAGCAAAGAGAGACCGCGTTATCGGAGTTCCGAAATTCCCACTCTTTCGATAATTTATCGGATTCGTTGAAGTCTTTATGTAGGAGAATGGATTCATCTGGGTTGTTAAGATTTGTAGTTTCGAAACGGAAGGAATCAGTGTTTCTTAGAGCGGAGATTTCACGTGCGATAATGGAAGCTGTGGATCCTGCGAGACTGACTTTGGATGCAGTGGATGAGTTAGTAAGAGATAAAGTTGGGAAAGTTGGGGTTACAGATAAGAGGTGGGCATGTGGAATACTGGTGCAGGCGCTTTTCCCGGAAGGTTGTTGTTTTGGAAGGAAGGATAAAGGGCCGGAATTTGCACGTAGTGTGGTGGAGAGGGCTGCTGGGATTTTGGAGAACTGGAAGGAGGAGGACGAGGTAGAGGAGAAGGCTGATGGGGAGGGTGGCGGTGGCGGTGGCGGTGGCGGTGGAGTCGTGGGACCTGCGGAGGCGGTAATGTTTTTGCAAATGGTGTTGGGATTTGGGCTGAAGTCGAGGTTTGATGAGGAGTTCTTGAGGAAGCTTGTGGCAGAGAATGCATCAAGGAGGGATATGGCGAAGCTTGCAGCTGCTATTGGTTTTGGAGAGAAAATGGGAGGTATGTAGGATATTAATTTGATCAGTGGGTTATTTGTTCTTCAGTGGTAATTGCTGTTCTGTGTGGTCAGTTCATAAGAATGTCAGTGACATTTGTTGCAAGGTTTTTCTGTTCAACTCGCTACTATTTTGTACTTTTGGGTGTTGCCTTTTGTTCTATACCTTTTTTGTTTGTGAGATTCATTGTTGTAAATGAGATCATTGCATAATTAGTTGGCATCAAAGGACGTAATAATCTCTCTTTGTATGATCAATAGATATGATACTGTGAATCTGAAAGGGCACAGCTTTAGTATCTCCAAATGCTATGTAAATTATGCCAAAAACGCTTTATTCTGTTTCTAAAGAACTCGAGGCTAATGCTCTAAGAGTTGAAGTGCCTATGTTCAAAATTGTTTTAAAATGACTTGCACTATTGCATTTTTGTTCCACTAGAAATTGTTTCTGATGTTTTTGACATTTACAAATAATGCAAGGTCCTATCCTGGTACTACTACATCTGCTTGGTGTGGCCTTGTTAAGTTAATTGGGTATTTGCATAATGTTTCCAGGCTGATGCTTTCGAAAGCCAGCGTGTACAATCTTATGGCATTGATATCACCTGGAAAGCGATAATTTATTTAAATAAAACAGACTTTACCAAGGTGATGGAAACAATGCTATACTGCCCTGACAAATAAATGTATAAATGACATGCGAGAGTTGAATTGGTTTTGCTTACATCATTGTGCATAGAACTGCTTATTTCCTTTTCTGAAGAATGTTCTTTGTACGCTTAAGTGAACTAGACTCTTTAAGTGTTCAATGGTTCTCATCAACCATTTGTGAAAGAAAAAAAAAGGTCTGTTAATTTTATTGGTTTGCCATTCCAACAGGGGTTGGTTCCCCTTTAAATTGTGCATGCAACTTTGTTAGCAAAACTCTTATTTTGGTAGGCAGAGTTTATCTGTGTTGTGACTTCAGATAATAACAAAGTTTTCTGTATTCCCGGGAGTAATAATCCTAACCATCATTTAAGGTTAGTTGACAGAATATCTTTCTTGCTTATTTCTTAGTTCATATGAACCAAACCTGCCTCATTCCTCCCCTCATGAGAGGTAGTTAAGTAGTGTATGATCCCTATTACTGGTTTCAAGATATGACTATCACTGTGTATATGTCTGTACTTAGTTTAGCTGAGAGTTCAAACAAGTGTTTATGGGGTTAAACTTTTTTCTTAGGAACATCACTTTATTCTCGTATTTCAAATCTGATTTTGATATATTGTTCTATAATCACTTTTTTAGTAATCTTTTTCAATCATAATTTGTTTTGCAGATATAATTGATGAATTGGTGAAGAATGGGAAAGAGATAGAGGCTGTATATTTTGCTTCTGAATCTGGTTTGACGAAAAGATTTTCTCCTGTATCTCTACTCAAGTCATATCTTAAGAATTCCAAGAAGATCACAACTACTGTCTTGAAGAATGGCAATTATAGTGCAGCTGCAACGGTGTGTCTAATCTCTATCTATATTGTGTAATTCTAATGACATGAAACATTTGAGTCTGCAAGATTCTTAGTAATTTTTTTGCAGGATGAGTCAAGTACCTTGGAGTTGAATTCTATTAAAGCAATCATCAAATGTGTGGAAGATCATAAGCTTGAATCAGAATTTTCCCTTGACAGCTTGAGAAAACGTGCTTCTCTGCTTGAAAAAACCAAAGCAGAGAGGAAGAGGGGTACGTCAGCTGCCACTGCTACCAAGTCTCAAAACAAGCGAGGCCATGGTTCAAGTGGTGCCCGGGACAGTGGACCTACTCCTTATCGTCAAGCCAAAGCTGCCAAATTTTCAAACAATTATTCCTCTTTCAGCCGCAGGAATGCTCCTCCCCCTGCACAGCATAGCCCGGCTAGAAGATATTCTGGGCCATTCCACTACCCTAGCCAGAGTGTCTATGAGGGCCCTGCAGCAGCCCCGTATGCATCAACTTATGGTATCTCCCACGCTCAAAGCCCTTCTGCAATCTCTCAGCAACCCTACCATCACTCTCAAAGCCCCAGTGCAATTCCTCAACAACTCTACTCACAGCCAGCGGAGAACATGAGTGCTGCCGGTTTCCGTGCCAGTGGTTCTTATGGAAGCCAGACCAGTTATGGGGCATATGATTACGGCTCTGCTGCACCCGTTACTTACCAACCTTCATCCTACACTCAATAAGATGGGAGAAACCTAGCCAGATGTTAAGATTTTTATTTTTATTTTTATTTGGTCTCTATGATTTCTGGATGTGGCCCTCTAATTTTGGGACCCGCCCCCTTCATCTCCCTTTCCCGTATAAAAGTTTTTTTTTTTTTGTCTTGTCTCATGACTGGATCTGATGCCCATGCCTGTAACGCTGATTACCTTTATATGGAGCTCAAGCTGGATGTGATTTCCGTGCTGTGAGTTTTAAATGGTTTGGCTATCGAGCGTTGTATTCTTTCCACTTCTTTCCTTGATTGGAGTCGCCATTGGGTACCTATGCTTGTTTTTTTGCCAAATTTTGGTTAATCAAACCAATTTCGTTTGCTGCTTGCACTTTTTTAGGTGTAGTATCTTCTTATTAGAAGGAAGAAATGAATAACAAGGAACATGTAAAATAAACAATTCATTGATCTATTATCAATTAATAGATTGGCATGCCTAACAGGAAAATCATAACAATTTAGTAATCATGCTAAAAATTAGTTGATTTAAAGCAATTGATCTATTAAGGCAAAGGTCTGGTGCTCGATTGATGCCCAATTTATCAAAATATGTTTAAATTAAGTTGATTTAAAGCAATTAAAGCTTAAAGGACCGAATTTGATTATGAAACAAATATAGGAGACTGAAATTAATGGGTATAGTTATAAAGATGCAGCAGCTTTGGCGGCACATGCAACCTTTTCTAGCGGCCAACCCACTCTTCCATTGTGGCGATTGATGCATCTTAGAATTCTTTTCCTGTAGGGGTTGCACATGTATTCTTATTCTTGGTGGTGTGTAGTTGGTCTTATTTTCTTTATTTGTTTTCATATTTTCCCTCTCTTATCTTCAAATTTCATACTAGTCATTTCAAATTTCATAGTTGTCCCTTTATTTTATTATTATTTCAAATTTGGTCCCTTTTTTATTACTAAGTTTTTGTTCTAGGTCTTTTTCTAAAATGTAAAATTGTTTTCAATTTCGATATTCAATAAAAAAAGTGCAAGTTGTCCTTTTATTTTATTTTTCAATTTTGATCCATATTTTTTTAATTTTTATTTTTAGTTTTTGACTCTATAGTGAAATTAAATTTTCCTTTCAATTTCATCCTCTAATTTGTTTTTATTTCTAATTTTATTCTCATTCTTTTGGTTGTTTTTTTTAGAGCCTTTTGTAAAATTAATTTTTTGAATTTAATTCTTCAGCATGTGGTTAGTTAGGAATTAAACTCTATGTTTTTTTTTTTTATAGGATGATCATGGTTTTATGAACCAAGTCATATATTTTAAAAATTAACCCGGGTTAACATCGTTCTTTTATTTATTGAGTTTTTTTCTACACAATTTTTAGTTTTCATTTTCATCTTTTAATTATTATTTTTTTTAAAATTGAGCTTTATGATTTTTTTTTTCTTTCAATTTAGTTATCCTGATTTCATTATTAGGACCACGAGTTTGATGGGGGTAGCTCATGCATCTCAACATTCTTTCCTACAGGGGTGGCACATGTATTCTCATTCTCGGTGGTGTGTTGTCAGTGTTATTTTCTTTATTCTTTCCTTATTTTCTCTCTCTTCTCCTCAAAATTCACGATAGCCATTTTAAATTTCATAGTTGTTCCCTTATTTTATTGTTATTTCAAATTCGACCATTCTTTTTTTTAATTACTAAGTTCTTGTTCTGGGTCCTTTTTTAAAATTAAAAATTATTTTTCATTTCATCATTCAATAAAAATTGCAAGTTGTCCTTTTATTTTATTTTTTAATTTGGTCCATATTTTTTTAATTTCTATTTTTAGTTTTTGATTGAAATGAAATTGTCCTTTCAATTTCACCATCAATTCAAAAATGCCAAATCTCTATTTTTTTATTTCTACTTTTGTTCTCATCTTTTGGTTGCTATTTTTTCTTGTTTTAGAGCCTTTTATAAAATTATTTTTTTTAATTTAATTCTTCACCATGGTGTTAGTTAGGAATTGGGTTCTGTGTTTTTTTTATAGGGTGATCATTGTTTTATGAACCAAGTCATATATTTTAAAAATTAACCTGGGTTAACATTGTTCTTTTATTTATTAGGGTTTATTTTTCTCAACACAATTTTTTTTTTCATTTTCATCCTTCAATTTTTTTTTAAAAAATTGATCTTCATGATTTATTTATTTTTTTTTCTTTTAATTCAGTTATCCCTATTTCATTACCAAGACCACATGTTTGACGAGTTTTTTTTGGATCGTTACTTTTTTAATTTAGAATTTTATTAGTTTCATCCTTAAACATTTGGTTCCCTTTATAATTAAGTTTCGTAATTTTTTCTAATTTACTTTCTATTGGGTTATGTCATTCTTATAATCTGGATTATAAGGTTTGGTAGGCTTGTTGGGTTTACTGGTGTTTCTTTTTTTTTTTTCCTGTCATTCTTCTAAAATGATTTCCTTTCGATTTTATTTTTTTACATTTGATTTTTTTAGGAATAGGGTTCTATTATTTTTTTATTTGCTTTATATATGCTTATCCCAGTCTAATAAACCGACTTGCAACTTTAACATGCATACTCGTATAGATTTAAGTTTTTTTTTTATTTCTCCGATTTCAATCATTAATATTTGGTTGGCTCGGAACTAAGCTCCATTACTTTTTTTTTTTTCTTTTTTGTTGATGTTTTTATAAGTTCTCATCCAAACTTTTTTTTGTTTGATTCAATCTATTTACCCTTCTTTGTTTTATCATCTAATTAAATGTTATCAGCTTATTTGACTTTGTACTTTGTCACAAAGATTTTTAACTGTTTTAGAGCACAATTGCAATATTCGGACAATTTTATTAGCTAATATTTTTTTCATTTAACTTATTTGACTTTTTTCATAACCCAATTTTTTACCCTTTTATTTTATTATTATTATTACTATTATTTTATTTACTGAAAAATGATAATAAAAAAATAAAAAAATGATGATGAAAAACAAATAAAAAAATGAAGAATAAATTAAAATTTGGGTTAAAGGCAACATGATTGAAAGTTTTGAGACTTAATTGAGCTTAGAATTAATTTAATTAATCAAATCAAGGGCTTAATTGGAGAATTGATAAGTTTTGAAACTTATTTGAGCTTGAAATTAATTTAATTAATGAAATCAAGGACTTAATTGAAGAAATACCAAAGTTTGGGGCAAATTGGGGGCCAAATTACAGCAGATTAAAGTCCAAGGACTAGCTTGTAAACAGCGCGGAAATACAGGGGTCCAATTATAATTTACCCAGTGACTGGATTACACGATTTCATAACTTCAGTGACCAGATTGAAAATGTCTATTGCCATACACAAACGGCGCCGTTTTTAGAATTTGTTAATCGCCTTCTTCGTCTTCCTCCTCAGGAGCCGTTGCTGGAGTAAAGGATGGAAGCCGTTTCAAATCTCTGGCTATAAAGCCAGAGAAGATGAGATGGCGCAGGAAAAAAAAAATGAAGAAGAAAACAGAGGGGGAACCGCAGGAACAGAGAGAAGAAACCCAGAAAAAAAAGAAAAGGCAAAAAACCCAGGGAGAGAGGAACGAGAACCAGAGAAAAAAACACAGGAGACGAACACAAAAAAAACCCAGGAGACACAGACGAAGAGAGAAAAACAGAGAGAGACGGAGAGAAAAAAAGCACCGGGAAGAAAAGAGACACAAAGAAACCAGAGGAACTCTTAGTTTTTTTTTTTTTCCAGAAATCCCATAACAGAAACTAGCCTTCCGTCACCAGAGGGGACCGAAACAGCAAGGAAGAAAACAAACGCCAGAGGTGGAAGCAGTAGAAAAACAGAGCAAAAAAAAAAATACACAGACGAGAGAAGAAGAAACAGAGGGCAGGAAAGCAGAGGTAGAAGGAGGAATTCCAGTTTCCTAGCAACGGACGCCTTCACTGATCTTCGCCCAAGACGCTAACACTCCAGCGAAGCAACCTGCGGCAAGGTAAGCTTTCTCTTCCTCTTCCTCTTCATTCTTTTTGAAACTTCAGTGCATTTAGCACTGTGCGAAAGTAATTAATTACCTTCGCACAGTGCCATGCACGCGTGAATCAAGTTCACGCGTGTTTTGCCCAGCCGGGTCACTGGCGTGGGCCAGTGACCGGGCCGGGTTGGCTGGGTCTAGCCTAGCCCATATGGGCTGAGCTGGGCCCAGTCAAAAAATAAATAAATAAATAAATAAATAAAAATAAAAAATAAAAAATAGAAATAGAAATTGCATGCATTAAATAAGAAAATAAATGTTTTTTTATTGATTTTATTCACTTATGTCGGAATAAAAAAAATGATTTTAATGATTTTTTTTAGTTACGAATTTTTACCAACGCCAGAGTTGAAATTATTCATAGTTGAGTAATTATCAGCGCCAGAGTTGGAAGTATCTGTAATTAAATATTCACTGACGCTAGAGTCAGAAATATTACTAGTGAATTGTCATAACATAAATAAACAAAAAATTTAGCAATTTAAGACAAGATTAGCAATGTAGCTTACCTCAGGTAAGGTGCGCTAGGGGTGCTAATACCTTCCTTAGCCACAACTAGTCCCGTACCATAGAATCTCTATTGACCAGTTAGAGTTCATAGTGACTATAATACTCGGTGGCGACTCCTTAAACAAGACTTTTTCCCTAAAAGAACAAGATGCCAGAAATCTGTTCTTTCCTTGTAAAATTTTTAAGGCCGCCGCGATATCTGGGTGTGACAGAATGACGACTCCACCGAGGACTTTTAGGATTAAGCTTTGCCTTTTGTCTTATTATTGCTATCTTGTTTGTTGTGTTTATTTGTTTATTTTTCCTGCATTTACTACTTTAGCATGCATCCTTGTTTATATTTCTATGCATCACTTTGAGAGCACACACTTTACAATATAAGATAAGTGGGAAAGTAGCGGTATCCCAATGGCTTTAGCCTGAGTAAGACTTGTGAAACCATTCAACTCTCACTTGATTGTTTACTTGGAAGTGGTTGATATGCCAAACTGATATTACTTAGGGCCTCTATCTTCACACTACTTGTAAGCCTCATATCGACCTTTCAAGGACGATTACTGAGCATGTGAGAGACCCTTTGAAACTAGATAATGACCAACCCTTTGATGCATTCAACACTTAGGATCTTCTTATTAGGTTGTCATCCTGTGAAGGGGAAGTCTGCATTTCATACACATTTTTTTAAATTGAATCAACATTTTTGCATAATTGCATGATTTATATTTAGCAGGTTGAAATATAGGTTTCCCATTGAAACCTACGTATAACAATTATTTGAGAAAATGACAAATGAAAAATGAAGAAAGAGCCAGTTGGAAGCCCAACACTAAAAAAAGGTGGACAATCTTAAAGAAGAAGTCGCAAGGCTTACTAGTCTACTCGAACAGGTCTTGAGAGACAAATCTGGAAAAGCAACACATATAGCTCAGCCTGAACCTATGCTCATAAATACTTTCAATCCACAGAATCTGGGGGCAAATGGGTTGTCATTTGATTTTCAACAAGCCATGTATTTCCAACCAGCTTACCCCATGAGAATGCCGTTTACCATTGATTCTACAGAGAAGGAATCTCAAAAGGGCAAGAGGGTAAAAGAAGAGGGTCCGGAAAAATGGACTGCCCTATAAGAGAGGGTAAGGGCAGTTGAGGGAAATCATTTGTGTGACCTAGTGAAAGCTGTCAAGAAGTGTTTGGTACCTAACGTAGTCATTCCTAAGAAGTTTAGGGTCCCAGAATTCGCTAAATATACAGGAACCCAATGCCCTGTAACTCATCTCAAGGCATATTGCAACAAAATGGCTGAGGTGGTTGATGATGAGAAACTCCTGATTCATTTCTTTCAAGACAGCTTGAGTGACACTACCCTTACTTGGTATATACGGTTGGACAATACCAAGGTTAAAAAATGGAAGGATTTAGTTGATGCTATTATGAGACAATATAAGTTCAATATAGACGTGGGTCCTGATCGGTTAAGCTTGCAAGCTATGGAGAAGGAAAACAAGGAGTCCATAAGGGAATACGCTCGAAGATGGAGTGAGGTAACTGCACAAGTAAACCCTTTAAAGTTGGAAAAAGAGATGATTAGTTTATTTTCCAACACCTTTAAGGCCCCGTACTTTGAATACCTGGTTGGAAGCTCTGCTCAACATTTCACTGACCTGGTTGTTATAGCTGAGAGGATTGAACAAGCCATTGGGATAGGGAAGATTGCTGACCCGATTGAGAAGAACAGTTTTAGTTGGAAAAGGGAGGGACACTGAAGTTGGTTGCCAAGGCACCTACCATTCTATAGCTAATTTCTTCACACTGACTCCCAGAAATCAACTATCTTGAAGAAAAGAAGCTATGGTGATACTAGGCCGAGAATGGTCTGCATATGACTTCAACTAACTGTTGAAAAGATGCCCTTGTCGAGGAGAATGAATGATTGAAAGATTTTGAAAATTCCAATCAATGATTGCTAAATGTTTAGCCCTTTTATGTGTTACCATGCCAATATTCATAGCCCAAGATGTTGACATAAGTTCTTTGTTGTTGAACTTCTTTTCCAAAGTTTCAATGAAATAATGAGTTTGTCATTCAATCGTGTTTACGACCAAGCATTATTCATCTTCTTAAGAGAGATTTCTTATAAGAACTCACGAATACACTTTTGAAGCCTCGCGTGATCTCATAGACGCAATTCATCTCTTTTACCAAAATCAGTTCCCTATTGGAGTTTTGAAAAATTGATCTAGCATTTTGATTTCAAAAAATAATTTGATGTTTATTCAAAAATGATATTTTTGACATTCTACTTGTAGAATGACAAGTGAATCAAACAACTCCATCATTGAGGTGACTAAATTATAAACAAAAAAAAATGAATAAACACCCTTACCCCATGACTCTTGAATCATGTGTTTTTAAATGTATGAATAATGGTATGTAGTGAACTCGTTGCTCATGATTCATGAAATGCATCTTTGCAAAGACCAAACCATCATACTGGATGAGGTCAAAGTTTATTGATCTTAACTGCTTGCGCTTGAAATGAGGAAAGACCATCTTTGTTATTCCTTTCACGTTCTGAAATAAGTACATCCCTTGCGATCCCTTTTTG
Organism: Populus trichocarpa; assembly: GCF_000002775.5. Classification (NCBI taxonomy): domain Eukaryota; kingdom Viridiplantae; phylum Streptophyta; class Magnoliopsida; order Malpighiales; family Salicaceae; genus Populus; species Populus trichocarpa. The sequence continues at coordinate 9,625,745 of NC_037302.2, read as the reverse complement.
AGCCTGAATAATTTTTCTTTCATGAAAAAAAAATCCCGACTAGGATCACACCCTACACTAGGGGGTAAGAGAAAATTTCAATGAGAAAAGAGAAAAAGCTGTGAGAAAGCCAAAAAGGCATAAGAGCGTAAGAAACTCAAATGCTAGGGGGCATGCCCAAATCACTAGAAAAAGTGACATCCAAGATAAAGTGAGTATGCCATAGCAAAGCAATAAAAAAGAAGAAGTGACAAATCAAAGAAGAGCGGCAAAATAAAATATGAATGACATCAAGAGTCAAACTGTTGATAGTGATCCTCAGTCTTTGAAACCCTGAAACACTCTTTGAGCCTTATGAATCATTTTCTTTCATAGCAAAAAACCACAGCCTACGTTACGTGCCTGTAGAAGTCCTTTCTAATCAAGCAAGCAAGCAAGCAACCTGGAACAATAAACAATGCTTTCAAAATGCAAAGAATACCTTTTCATATGATTCATGACATCAAGAATAAACTACTCATTATTATTCATGCTGATAAAAATGAATGTTAAAAAAGAGACAAGTTTTTTTTCTCAAACAAAACCTCGAGCTTTTTCTCGAGCCCTTCACTTTGAAAACCTATAAAAACAAAAGGTCATCTCATGACATAGTTTCACCGAAGACCTCATTGCCAAACACAAGAGCATATAATCTCTTTTTCAAGAAAAAAAATAGCCAAGGAGTTGCAATATTTCAAAAGCAAATTGTTTTAAACTCACAACGAAACAATTTTTGTTTTCAAAATGCAAGATCAAGATTTCAAGATTCATTCTAGACCCATATTCCTTCACAAAACTAAAAAGGAGAGAAATGAGAGAATGGCCTCTTAAAAACATTATTTGTCTAAGTCACTGACATAGCACACTTGGGGGCAATGACTAGTACAAGGGGGCAACATTGTGTTTAGAAGGAGAATCGATCCCTTATAGGAAAAAGAGATGAGCATTTCCTACAACAAGATAAGGGGGTATTTTGGTTTACGAAAGACAACTTGATCCTTTTAGCAATTGACACCGAATGTTATTAGAAGTGAGACGGGGAGTAATGAATGATCGTCTCAAATTATTTGACGAGACAGAAAATCTCTAGCAAGCAAGTGGGTCATGATGGGCACCACAAAGGCTCAGTTATGTAAACAAATTTGGGAATAAACTTACATAGGCTAACTCAAGTGGGCTAGAAGCCAAGCAATGAAGATGACCAAATCAGAGATATCATGTCTTCATCAATCAAACAACAAGAAGATCAAGAAGAAATGGGGGCCTATATTTTAAATCAGGTAAAGATGCATGTATATCATCTAAACTTTGAGACATTGGACAATGAGTTTTGCAAATTTCATAAGAGAAAATTCTGGCGGAATCCATCAAGTGGAAGGCCAACTTGAAATGGCCAAAGATTGAAATTGCTTTTGAAAATTTTTCATTTTTGAGAATTTTTCAACCTGGGCAGGCCGCCCATGAGAATTAGGCCACCTGAAAAATCTCTGTGTTTTTCCACCTCCTTCGAATGCACCTTCGAGCCTTCGATCATCATTTTTAGGGCGCCTTCGAGCACTCATTTCCTTTCAAGTGCACCTTCGAGCCTTTGACCATCCAAGGTAGTGCATTTCCTAACCCTACCTCCCTTTTCGAGAGCGCTTTCAAGCCCTTATCTCCTTTCAAGTGCGCCTTCGAGCCTTCGAGCCTTTCGAGTGCGCCTTTAAGCACTTGACCATCTAAGGTAGTGCGTTTCCTAACCCTACTTCCCTTTCAAGGGCATCTTCAAGCCTCTATCTCCTTTAAAGTGCGCCTTTGAGTCCTTGATCATGTAAGGTAATGCGTTTCCTAGCCCTACCTCTCTTTTAAGTGCGCCTTCGAGCCCTCATTTCCTTTCAAGTGCACCTTCGAGCCTTTGACCATCCAAGGTAGTGCGTTTCCTAACCCTACCTCACTTTTTGAGAGCGTCTTCGAGCACTTGACCATCCAAGGTAGTGTGTTTCCTAACCCTACCTCTCTTTTGAGTGCGCCTTCGAGCCCTCACCTCTTTTGAGTGCGCCTTCGATCCCTCACCTTTTTCGAGTGCGCCTTTGAGCCCTCACTTCCTTTCGAGCGCGCCTTCGAGCCCTCGACCATTCTTTTGAGTGCGTCTTCGAGCCTTCACTTCCTTTGAGTGCGCCTTTGATCCCTCGACCATCCTTTTGAGTGCGCCTTCGAGCCCTCATTTTCCTTTCTCTTTTTACTTGGGTAGGTCACCCATTACAATGAGACCCTTTCTTTGTATTTTCCCACCTAGGTAGGTCACTTATTACAACGAGACCACTTCTAAGAAAAAAAAATCTCTCTCTATATTTTCACCATCGAACAGGTCGTTTGGAACAATTAGACAACTCGCGAAATCCTTTGCGTTTCTTCTTCCTATCGGGCAGGTCGCCTGGAACAATTAGACCACTCGCAAAACCCTTCTCGCGTTTTATTCTTCATCAGGCAGGTCGCCTGGAACAATTAGATCACTCGCGAAATTCTTTGCGTTCTTTTATCATCGGGCAGGTTGCCCAAATTTGATCCATTTAAAAAAAAAAACACAACAAAAAAAAGTGGATCTTCTTCCAAATAACTTGTTTCTTGATTTCTACATCTCCTTGTAAAAGTCATATGTCAATCTATTGTTTTCGAAGTTTTCAAGACTCTAAAAAAAAAAGAAGCAAAAGTTCTTTCTATATCTACTTTTCTTTATAAATTTACTACACAAAGCTAAAAGAAAATGAAATTTTCCAATATCTTTGCATAGTAAATATTATAAAGAGGAGACAACTGTCATAACCCAATTTTTGACAATTTTATTTTATTATTATTATTACTATTATTTTATTTACTGAAAAATGATAATAAAAAAAATATGATAAAATGATGATGAAAAACAAATAAAAAATGAATAATAAATTAAAATTTGGGTTAAGGGTAACATGATTGGAAGTTTTGAGACTTAATTGAGCTTGGAATTAATTTAATTAATCAAATCAAGGGCTTAATTGGAGAATTGATAAGTTTTGAAACTTATTCGAGCTTGGAATTAATTTAATTAATGAAATTAAGGACTTAATTGAAGAAATACCAAAGTTTGGGGCAAATTGGGGGCCAAATTACAGCAGATTAAAGTCCAAGGACTAGCTTGTAAACAGCGCGGAAATAAAGGGGTCCAATTATAATTTACCCAGGGACTTGATTACACGATTTCATAACTTCAGTGACCAGATTGAAAATGTCTATTCCCATCACACAAACGGCGCCGTTTTTAGAATTTGTTAATCGCCTTCTTCGTCTTCCTCCTCAGGAGCCGTTGCTGGAGTAAAGGATGGAAGCCGTTTCAAATCTCTGGCTATAAAGCCAGAGAAGATGAGATGGCGCAGGAAAAAAAAAACTGAAGAAGAAAACAGAGGGGGAACCGCAGGAACAGAGAGAAGAGACCCAGAAAAAAAAGAAAAGGCAAAAAACCCAGGGAGAGAGGAACGAGAACCAGAGAAAAAAACACAGGAGACGAACACAAAAAAACCCAGGAGACACAGACGAAGAGAGAAAAACAGAGAGAGACGGAGAGAAAAAAAGCACCGGGAAGAAAAGAGACACAAAGAAACCAGAGGAACTCTTAGTTTTTTTTTTTTTCCAGAAATCCCATAACAGAAACTAGCCTTCCGTCACCAGAGGGGACCGAAACAGCAAGGAAGAAAACAAACGCCAGAGGTGGAAGCAGTAGAAAAACAGAGCAAAAAAAAAAAATACACAGACGAGAGAAGAAGAAACAGAGGGCAGGAAAGCAGAGGTACAAGGAGGAATTCCAGTTCCTAGCAACGGACGCCTTCACTGATCTTCGCCCAAGACGCTAACACTCCAGCGAAGCAACCTGCGGCAAGGTAAGCTTTCTCTTCCTCTTCATTCTTTTTGAAACTTCAGTGCATTTAGCACTGTGCGAAGGTAATTAATTACCTTCGCACAGTGCCATGCACGCGTGAATCAAGTTCACGCGTGCTTTGCCCAGCCGGGTCACTGGCTTGGGCTGGTGACCGGGCCGGGTTGGCTGGGTCTAGCCCAGCCCATATGAGCTGAGCTGGGCCCAGTCAATAAATAAATAAATAAAAGAATAAATAAAAATAAAAAATAAAAAATAGAAATAGAAATTGCATGCATTAGAAATAAGAAAATACATGTTTTTTTTATTGATTTTATTCACTGATACCGGAATAAAAAAAATGATTTTAATGATTTTTTTTAGCTACGAATTTTTACCAACGCCAGAGTTGGAATTATTCGTAGTGGAATTTTTACCAACGCCAGAGTTGGAATTACCCGAAATGGAATATTTACCAAGACCAGCGTTGAAAGTAACTGTAATTAAATATTCACGACGCTAGAGTCATGAATATTACCAGTGAATTGTCATAACACAAATAAACAAGATGCGTTAGGGGTGCTTATATCTTCTCTAGCCACAACTAGTCTCGTACTATAGAATCTATGTTGACCAGTTATGGTTCCTAGTGACTATAATACTAGATAGTGACTCCTTAAATAAGACATTTTCCCTAAAAGAACAAGATGTTAGAAATTTATTCTTTCCTTGTAAAATTTTTAAGACTGCCGCGATGTCTTGGTGTGACATTATCATCATGATTATTTTTTTTTAATTTGTTCTATATGCTCTAGCAGTTTAGCACATTAATTTTTTTTTATCATTTAATTAAAATAAAACAAATTTATTTAATCTAGTCTGATTTATTTAAATCATGTATTTTTCTCTATGCTTTAGAATACATTTTACAACACTTTTATATGAAAGAAAAAGAATCCAACCCCACATCATAGCTGAGGTGCACGACTAGTACATACTATTTATCAAAAACGCATGCGATTAGTTGTTGTCAAACTATTTAGTGCTATGAATTCGACAGTCAAGTACCCTGCAACTCTGTAAAGACACACCAGAGACATGTATGTTCTGCTTTATAAATAACCAAAGTCATTACAAGAGAGAAGAGAAAGAGCTTAATATCTATTTGTTACAAATTACATGAGATTTAAATACAAGATAAAATGCCCTCCCGGTTGCAAGCTCTCCAGTTTGAACTGGATGGCTCTTATTATCCTTATCACAATTAATATATATGGCAGCACATGTTATCGCCAAACAATTACACAGAATACAAATTTGTCTTTCGATTTTCTAAAAAAATATATTAAAAAAACAATAAATCTTTTGATCCTATTTTGTACCCATAAGAGAAGTCCGTACATCCGACCTCCTTTTCATTCCAGCCATCAATTTAAAGAGATTTGCTTGCACAAAAGACAATATTGAATTTGCAGTTGAAACCATCAATCTATAGGAACAAACTAATTGGGTAAAAAAAAGACAGGCTTGGAATGTGATGATGGTTGTGAAAAATCCATTACGTTCTTGCACCGTGATTGCCAGGATGAATGTATATGCTATACCCATGCAGAGAAGGGAGTAAAAATTAAGAAATGTCGCCATCTCCATGCAAGATGTTACATAACTGGCACGACCTAATGATATCCGACCAAGGATTATAGCGGCGATGAGGGAGAAATTCATAGCTAGCATGTCAAAAAAAATATAAGCTCTCATCAGATTTTTTGAACTACCACTGTTAAAATCAGAACCTGATCCAGGCACAGTGATAGCACCAGCGAAGGTTACTCCAGCTACCAGTACTGCCACCACGAGAAGATTCCCTACCCCTCTGTTCAGTTCCTCCGTCGTTAACGTCGTTCTTAGTAAATCAAAGAGAAGCTTGATGTCAAACTCAGTCTTATCATCTGCCTCCACCAAAACTGTTAATACCTCACGCTGAACAACAAAGTGTTAATTAGAAAATATATTGTAAACAAATTATATAAAGCATCATGACAATGTTAGCTTAATATCCCATAATAACGAAGAAGTAATTCATCGCTATTTAGTAGATCAGTGAGATATCTATATTTTTGAGCAAGTAAAGAACTTTATTTCCATTTTGGATGAATCAAATTTAAGGTAATTAAAAGAAATCTATCATTCCCTTTTCCGTAAAGTTGCAACTTGGATAAAATTTGGATGTGAAAGTTTTTGCTATACTAGAATATATTTGCTTCCATCACTTGATTAGCTTCTTATGTGGACCCCAACGGCTAGAATACAAAGTAATTTGACTTAAATACCATCTAAAGTGAAATGTGAATGTTTCAAATGGCAAACCAAAACCATCTCACACCAATAAAGCGTTCTAGCGGTTAAGACACTGCTATATCCCTGCAAGGGTGAGAACACAAGTTCGATCCCCAGAAAGCGCACTTCTTGGGAGGGGCAGTCACGAACCCCGAACGAGACTCACTACCAGAAAATCGATAAATACAAATAGAAATACCGAGTGAACTGTTCACTTCCCAATTGCACTATTAATTATTGTTCTTTACAGATAAAATCACTGACGGATTGAAAAGTTGTCGGTGTTATTTGGCGGTTTTCTGAAAAATTTTGATTAAATTAAATATTACAGACGGAATCAACTATGAATTGAAAAGTCATCGGTGATATTTGGCAGTTTCTAAAATTTTTTAATTAAATTAAAAATTTAAATTAAATATTACAGATGGAATCACTGACGGAATGATTAAAAATATTAATATTTAATTATCCGTCGGTAAAACGCACAATAAAAAACCTAGAATTTATAATTTCACAACAGACGGTTCTCCTTTCTTCTTCTTCTTCTTCTTCTTCTTCCCCATATGTAAAAAACATGAAATCCATTTCTTTCTCTTCTCTCCTCTCCTCAACTCCTTCTCTTCTCCTCCATGCTCAGGTATGTATTCTTCTCCTTTTTTCTTTTTTCTTCACAGTTTTATTTAATTAATATACTTTACGAATTGTTTTTCTTTTCTTAGCTTCACTTGCAACCAAGGTTGTTAAAATCGTGATTCAACTCGTAAAATCGTACGATTTTACGAGTCAATATAGGCTAAACGTGCTAAATCGTTCAAAAAACTCGGAAATAGGTAAAATCGGGTAAAATCGTTAAAATCGGGTGAAATCGTGCAAAAACGCGATTTTACACCCGATTTTACGCGTCTATACCAAAACAGGAAATGTTGCGCCACTGTTCCCTCTAGCTCCACGTGTCAAGCAAGTATTGGCCTATTGACTATTACACAGTACACACAATCACACCGTGTGACTCACACGCAGAACAAAACCACGATCTTCATCTTTCTTCATCTTTTTTCAGTCTTTCACACAAGTTAACAACACAGAACCGGAAAAAATCAAAATCCCTAAGTCACTAAATCCTTGTTCTCTTTCTCTCAGCCGTCCAAGTTCCAGCAATCAACCATCGGTCCACCACCAACAGGCAACAACCGTCTTTTTCACCAGCCACCATGAGATGCAGATTTCAGACAACAACAACGGCGGCTCTCCAGTGACCAGTCTCCACCAGCCATAGTAAGTTATTCTATTTATCTTTTTGCACCTTCTGCAAATAGCATCATGATTTAGAGTCTAGAGTAATTTATTTGTCAAATTACAGACAAGTCCATGTCCCTTGTGTCATGGGTCTCTCACCGAATCCCAGTCTTTACACAACTGTTTGAATTTTTATGAATTGATGGGTCTATGAATAGGTTGCTCACCGAAAACAAGTTTGTGAATGGGTCTCTCATGGGTCTAATAATTCTCATTCTTTTCATTATTATTTTTTTTTAATTTTTTTTAGAATTAAAAACGCACGCGATTAGTTGTTGTCAAACTATTTAGTGCTAAGAATTCGAAAGTCAAGTACCCTGCAACATGGAAAAACTCTGAAGAGACACACCAGAGACATGCATGTTCTGCTTTATATATAACCAAAGTCATTACAAGAGAGAAGAGAAAGAGCTTAATATCTATTTGTTACAAGAGATACAAATTAATTACATGAGATTTAAATACAAGATAAAATGCCCTCCCGTTTGCAAGCTATCCAGTTTGAACTGGATGTGATCCTATTCTCTACCCATAAGAGAAGTCCGTACATCCATCCTTCTTTTCATTCGAGCCATGAATTTAAAGGGATTTGCACGCAGGAAAGACCTTATTTTATTTGCAGTTGAAAGCATAAATCCATAGGAACAAACTAATTGGATAAAAAAAAGATAGGCATGCGATGTGATGATGGTTAAGAAAAATCCAGTATGTTCTTGCACCGTGATTAGCAGGATGAATGTAAATGCTATACCCATGCAGAAAAGGGAGTAAAAATTATAATATGTCGCGTTCTTCATGCTTGATGTTACATCACTGGCACGACCTAATGATATCCGACAAAGGATTATAGCGGCGATGAGGGAGAAATTCATAGCTAGCATGTCAAAACCAATAAAAGAGCTCCTCAGATATTTTGAACTATCACTGCTAAGATCAGAACCTGATCCAGGCACAGTGATAACACCAGCGAAGGATACTCCAACTACCAGTACTGCCACCACGAGAAGATTCCCTACCCCTCTGTTCAGTTCCTCCGTCGTTAACGTCGTTCTTGGTAAATCAGAGATAAGATTGTTGTCAAACTCATTCTTATCATCTGCCTCCACCAAAACTTGTAAAACCTTACGCTGAACAACAAAGTGTTGATTAGAAAATATATGGTAAACAAATTATATAAAGCATCATGACAATGTTAGCTTAATATCCCATAATAACGAAGAAGTAATTCATCGCTATAAATTTAGTAGATCAGCGAGGCATTCCATATTTTTTAGCAAGTAAAGAACTTTATTTCCTTTTTGGATTAATCAAATTTAAGGTAATAAAAAGAAATCTATAATTCCCTTTTCTATAAAGTTGCAACATGGACAAAATGTGGATGTGAAAGTTTTTGCTAAACTAGAATATATTTACTTCAATCACCTGATTAGCTTCTTACGTGGACCAAAGCAACTAGAATATAATTTGACTTGGATGCCACCTAAAGTGAAATAATTTTTTTATATGTTTTCTTTTATTCTAGAGGTATAAAAGAATTAAATGTGACTGAGGTTTTGACAATTAAAAAATCTTTTTAAATGAGTATTGATTGTTCCTATATATGCAATTACTAGAAGCTTATCGGCTATAAGAGATAATTAATGAAGTTATCTTATTGGCATATGGAAAAAACTAGAGAGTATTGATTGTTCCTCTGGTATTGATGGACTAATCGTTTTCTTTTGAAGTTAGATTTGTACTCTTGAGGATGGATGAAGGAATGGGTATACACAACTATCTTTCAAGAGTTAACAGGATGACAACTCAAGTAGTCAATACTAGAAAACAATTGAGGATAAAGAGTGAATCTACAAGCCATTGGTGCAAACAATACTAGTTAAAAGGATACCTTTAGGTTTAAATGATGCAACTATAATCTTAATGGAGAATGATAGGTTTTGAAAGTAGAAAAGAATGTCAAAAGGTAACGAGGCATTGGTGATGGGAGGTGGTCCTGTAATTTACCATGAAAGATGGGAGCAAAGATGATGATGTTCTCATGGATCATAAATGTAATAAGGTTTTGAAAAATTCATGGATTGTAGATTTTGCATGTTGCCTTCATATTTATTTAAAGAAATAATGTTTTGATACTTGCAAAGAAAATGATGGAGATTCTATGGTGCTAGAATTGATAATAAAATCTAAGTTGCTAGAATTGATAATGTTAAAATTGATATATGATGGAGCAATGAAAACCCTTTGTGATGTTAGGCACATGCCAAGACTTAAAAGAAAGAAAGTTTGTGAAACCGAAAATCTTACCATTTTGCGAACTTCTGCTTTCTGCGATTTGTTCCATACACCTCTCGCAGCGTCATCCTCATGCTTGGTATCGATTAGCTTGTTCTGAGCAAGGACAAGCAAAGACAGTATTAATTTGTAAGTAGACATTCGAAACTGAATTTGAATGTATTTTCTTGCATTCAGGTTTTGTAATGTTAAAGGTTGTCCTTTTCATTTTCATTTTTGCAAGTATATATGATGATTAATTTGGAGTATGATCCCCCGTGATGTTCAAGAGCAATTGCAAGCCCATTAATTGGCACCATAAGGTCAGTTTTTCGAAAAGGCTCAGCATATAAGCATACCATTCCATCTGACTTTGGAGCTTCAAAGCGTCCGCCTTGCAATAATTTCACAACAACACCAGATGGTTTCAACTTTTCATTATTAACAATCCTTGTATCCACCCGCTTGTCTCTCACTAGTGCATGCACTATCTCAGAACGGCCATACATTGCAGCCAAGTGCAAAGGTGTATTTCCATCGTAATCCTTCTCATTTATAAGTGCTTCCAGATCTCGATTTCCCAGTATTTCTTCCACTAATTTCATCTGTCCACTCTCCGCTGCAACATGAAGAATATTCTGTCCTTTTTCGTTGAGAAAATCCATTGGATCGAACCAATAAGTAAGTAGTTCGAGTACTACTTCAAGATCGCCCTTCTGGCATGCAACATGGATAGGTAAGTTGCCTTCTTCGTTTCTTTGTGATGCGGCAACAGGACATCGACTAACCAGGAGTCTTGCTCCAAAAAGGAAGCCCATGGATGCTGCAAGATGAAGGAGACTTCCCCCTTTTTTGTCCTCGGGAAGCATTATATCCGGCTTGCCGTCCGCTAGTTTTTCTAGTGCAGCATAATTTAAAAATTAGATAATCAATACAAAAAACACAAAATGCAGGAAGTTTATGCTTTACATATAATGAAATTAAGAAGAATAAGTTTTAATGGGACCAATAATTATAAGTGTAACATGTTATTTTTCACGTCTAAATGATGAAAACATGTGATTACCTAAATTTCCTTCCGGCATAGCTTCTATAAGAGAAACAATCATCTTCTCGTCGCAACTCTCTACTGCCAAATACAAGGGAGACTTGTCTTCCTTGTTCTTGTGGTAGGAAACTTCTAGGTCTTCATTAACGAGGAAACAGGCCACCTCTCGGCAACCCTTGATGACTGCATCATGCAAAGGGGTGTTTCCTTTATTATTCTTCATCCTCAGCAAGCTAGCAAGTTCAAGTGTTTTATGAGGATCAATTTTCACATGCTTGACGAGATTTTGAATTGTGTCAAACCGTCCAGCCCTGGCAGCCAGATGAAGCGCATTATCACCCAGGAAATTTTTCCTGGTGATTAGGAGGGGGAAGTGATGACACAGTAGCTGTGTCACACCTTCGCTTCCATGGCTTGCTGCCACATGAAGCAGTGAATTTCCAGAGGCAGCAACATGTTTGAAAATGACATTGAGCACTTCCTCTGATGAAACATGTTCCAGTTTATCGGAAACGAGACCAAACAAGGCATTGAAGTTGTCTTCCTTTGCATAGGTATAAAACTCCTTCTGCAGTATTTTATTTGGCTCAGAAAAACCATAGTCTGGCTTCGGAACTGGGAAATTAACTGCCTTCCATCGTTCAAGCTCCTCATGTACTGGTCTCGGCATATCTATTTTTAATTGCATAGAGTTGCAACGTGCTGGAAAATATCGGTTGAGTGCTCGATCTCTTCTTGAGTGACTTAACTTTGCTGCGGTTGTATCAGTGGTAATTACATGTATTGTTATTTGGCCAAGCAAACTAAAGAATTCATAGAAAACATGAATGCAAGAGATGTGCTAATTAAAGTATTAGTGAGAGAAAACGTACATTAGCTACATAATTTTTCTCAATACAATTATTTAGGAGAATATATATAAATGTTTAAATTCAAGTCAAAATCAAGTTGTTAATTTGTTATTGATTGGTTGTGTTATAAATGTTTAAATTCAAGTCAAAATCAAGTTGTTAATTCGTTATTGATCGGTTATGTTTAAGAGTATAGTTGCAGTTATTTTTTAAAAAGCTTTTTACTTGAAAGATAATATTTTTTTATTTTTTTAAAATTATTTTTGACATCAGTATATTAAAATGATCTGAAAATACAAATAAAAAAATTAATTTAAATTAATTAATTTTTTTCAAAAATATTTTTTAAAACAAAAACAAACAAAGTCAAATTCTTCCAGTTAAGGCATTTTTTTATATCCAGGTGCAAGAATAACTATGGTTTTGTGTATTATATTTATAAATAAAATAATATTTTATGTCTTTTAATATATTTTCTAACAGTATTATATAAATTAATAAATTATATGCATAAATATATAAAATTAATATAAATTTTATTAGCGCAAACAACTGATGCCAGTTTGTTAAGAATTTGAATAGAATCTTCAAAAATAATTCTCATAATATGAAGGAGAAAATAATACATATATTTAACCTAGTTTAGCCAATTACCTATTCTACAGGCGGAAATGGTACCAGGATATAACAAAGAAAGAGCAACATTTAAACCCGAAATCAGTTATACTCGTATCATAATACTACAATATCCCAAAAGTCTAATAAATACCTTGATGTGATGATTGATATTTCGCAAAATATAAAGTATTTCTAGCTCAAAGATTAGTGAATAACCCAATAAAATTAAGTTAAATCAATGCATATATATATATATATATATATATATATAAATATTAAATTTGTGTTTTACAGTAAAAATTCACACATCAAATAAACAATTAAGTAATATTAAAAAAAACACGAGGGGTCTATACATAAATTCAAAATGGTTCAAATTGTTTTTTTTAATATAAAACAGAAGCTGGATTGATCAAATATCAAAACGAAAGAGAATAAAATAAAGAGGATTAGACCGGCCTAGAGTTTTCTTTTTGGATGGGTCCAGCTCAAGTGCCGAGGGATCCTTATCAAGACTAGTAGATTAATGCGCTCTATGGGCTGGGCAGGACCCGGCTGGTAACTAGGCACGCAAGTATCGTGCGTGTACGGTGATGAGTTAATTAAAATTCAAAGTGCACAGTGTTAAGTGAATTGAGATTGTAAGACCGGGGAAGAGAAGAAGAGACTTACCTGGTAGTTCTGGAGATGAAGACGTGATGGAGGACTGGTCGACTAGTTACTTTCTTCCTCAGCTTTCACCTCTGTTCTTGCTTTTCTCTGATCGGTTTCTTCCTGTCCGTCCCGTGTTCTGCGTGTGTTTCGTTCTCCTATGGCCTTCTGTTTTGCTCGTCTTCTCTGTATTATCTCTGTTCTTGCGTCTGTGTTTTTGTTTGTGGTCTTTGGTCCAGTGTTCTCTGTGTATTATCTGTGTCTCCTCTGTGTCCGGTCGTCTCTGTTTTTTCTGGGTTTTTTTCGTTCGTTCGTCCTCTCTGTGTTTGCTTGTTTTTCCCCTGCTTTTTTTTTTCCCAGTTTGTCCTCAGTGCGCTCCTCCTGGTGTGTTCTGTGTGTTTCGTTCCCCTGTTGTGTTCTGTTCGTGGGTTTTCTCTGTTCTTTTCGTTCTCCCCCTTGATGTGATGATTGATATTTCACAAAAACATAAGAGATATAAAAATAAATAAAGATATCAAATAAACAAACCTCTCGATGAGAGAAAGCATCACCTCAAATGAACATATTACTATAATAAAACTCATTCAATAAACCACAATTGACGTACTTAAATTAACTATAACTGAAAGGGATTTATATTTTATTATAAAAAGAGTTACTACAGACTGTGATTGTTTTTGCTGTGAATTACATTGTTTAGTACTGTATCGCGAATTATTATAGATAGTGAGTATTATATTATTTTGGAAAACATGATGGGTTGGGGAGACATAATAACATGAGCTGCTCGTCATATAGAGTTGCAAAGAATACAGGGGATATGGGGTTGTCTATTTGATTGGGAAGAAAATGATAAGTTCGGATTTTGGCAGGGTAGCACGACCCAGTCTGCAGATACCTAGCGCTCGGCATGACCCAGCTAATAAATATTTGGTGCTAGGGCTAGCTAGCGAGCCTGGCAGCAACACCAGGTAGCAAACACCTGGCGCTGGGACTGCCATACCCTGAGCGCAAGGTAAACTTGCATGCCTTGTTGAAGACCTGACAAGAAGGTCTGCAAGCCCGCACCATACTGTAAAGAGAAAATAAATTAATGTGATTTTTTTTATATTATACAAAAGTTGAGTGATAATAAAAAAAAAAATTTATTATATCAAACAGACTTTACCAAGGTGATGGAAACAATGCTATACTGCCCTGACAAATAAATGTATAAATGACATGCGAGAGTTGAATTGGTTTTGCTTACATCATTGTGCATAGAACTGCTTATTTCCTTTTCTGAAGAATGTTCATTGTACGCTTAAGTGAACTAGACTCTTTAAGTGTTCAATGGTTCTCATCAACCATTTGTGAAAGAAAAAAAAAGTCTGTTAATTTTATTGGTTTGCCATTCCAACAGGGGTTGGTTCCCCTTTAAATTGTGCATGCAACTTTGTTAGCAAACCTCTTATCTTGGTAGGCAGAGTTTATCTGTGTTGTGACTTCAGATAATAACAAAGTTTTCTGTATTCCCGGGAGTAATAATCCTAACCATCATTTAAGGTTAGTTGACAGAATATCTTTCTTGCTTATTTCTTAGTTCATATGAACCAAACCTGCCTCATTCCTCCCCTCATGAGAGGTAGTTAAGTAGTGTATGATCCCTAGTACTGGTTTCAAGATATGACTATCACTGTGTATATGTCTGTACTTAGTTTAGCTGAGAGTTCAAACAAGTGTTTATGGTGTTAAACTTTTTTCTTAGGAACATCACTTTATTCTCGTCTTTCAAATCTGATTTTGATATATTGTTCTATAATCACTTTTTTAGTAATCGTTTTCAATCATAATTTTTTTTGCAGATATAATCGATGAATTGGTGAAGAATGGGAAAGAGATAGAGGCTGTATATTTTGCTTCTGAATCTGGTTTGACGAAAATATTTTCTCCTGTATCTCTACTCAAGTCATATCTTAAGAATTCCAAGAAGATCACAACTACTGTCTTGAAGAATGGCAATTATAGTGCAGCTGCAACGGTGTGTCTAATCTCTATCTATATTGTGTAATTCTAATGACATGAAATATTTGAGTCTGCAAGATTCTTAGTAATTTTTTTGCAGGATGAATCAAGTACCTTGGAGTTGAATTCTATTAAAGCAATCATCAAATGTGTGGAAGATCATAAGCTTGAATCAGAATTTTCCCTTGACAGCTTGAGAAAACGGGCTTCTCTGCTTGAAAAAACCAAAGCAGAGAGGAAGAGGGGTACGTCAGCTGCCACTGCTACCAAGTCTCAAAACAAGCGAGGCCATGGTTCAAGTGGTGCCCGGGACAGCGGACCTACTCCTTATCGTCAAGCCAAAGCTGCCAAATTTTCAAACAATTATTCCTCTTTCAGCCGCAGGAATGCTCCTCCCCCTGCACAGCATAGCCCGGCTAGAAGATATTCTGGGCCATTCCACTACCCTAGCCAGAGTGTCTATGAGGGCCCTGCAGCAGTCCCGTATGCATCAACTTATGGTATCTCCCACGCTCAAAGCCCTTCCGCAATCTCTCAGCAACCCTACCATCACTCTCAAAGCCCCAGTGCAATTCCTCAACAACTCTACTCACAGCCAGCGGAGAACATGAGTGCTGCCAGTTTCCGTGCCAGTGGTTCTTATGGAAGCCAGACCAGTTATGGGGCATATGATTACGGCTCTGCTGCACCCGTTACTTACCAACCTTCATCCTACACTCAATAAGATGGGAGAAACCTAGCCAGATGTTAAGATTTTTATTTTTAATTTTATTTGGTCTCTATGATTTCTGGATGTGGCCCTCTAATTTTGGGACCCGCCCCCTTCATCTCCCTTTCCCGTATAGAAGTTTTTTTGGTCTTATCTCATGACTGGATATGATGCCCATGCCTGTAACGCTGATTACCTTTATATGGAGCTCAAGCTGGATGTGATTTCCGTGCTGTGAGTTTTAAATGGTTTGGCTATCGAGCGTTGTATTCTTTCCACTTCTTTCCTTGATTGGAGTCGCCATTGGGTACCTATACTTGTTTTTTTGCCAAATTTTGGTTAATCAAACCAATTTCGTTTGCTGCTTGCACTTTTTTAGGTGTAGAATCTTCTTATTAGAAGGAAGAAATGAATAACAAGGAACATGTTAATTAAAGAATTCATTGATCTATTATCAATTAATAGATTGCCATGTCTAATAGGATTAATTTGTTAAAATCATAAAATTTAGTAATCATGCTAAAAATCCAATTTAGTAAGAACATGGCTATAATGGGTAACAATTAGTTAGTCCTTGTAATTGATAGACCACAAGAGGTCTGAAAATAACTCACAAACATTGAGACCAGTGGAGAAGCTTGTATTAGATGTTCTATAAAATGGTTATTCATCATCTAATTCTCTATATAAACAAAGAGCTACACATGGATAGCACAATAATGTCCCCTTATAGTTCATAATATTGCCACCTTTCTGAATGTCATTGCCTCTACCAGCACAACTTTATATTCAATTTTTTGGGCCTAATGACAAGATTAGATGGTAATAGATAATTTGACTAAACTCTAGTTAAATAATAATGTCTCCTTTTAAAAATATTTTTTTTTTTATCATAACTTAAATCTATCTAATGTTAGTTTGAAAATTATTTTGCTAGAAATAAAAAACACAACTTATCACAATAATACCATGGTAATCAATAACACCATTTAGGCTTTGATTGATTAGGTCAATCAAAACTAAAATGAGCTTAAATAAAGTTGATCAAGCACTCGTTTTTTTCATGTTTTCTAGGAGACAAGTCCTAGGATATCCGTCAATAATAAACACTTTAATATGAATGTTTGGAAATTTTCAGCCACATATTAACTATCACATGTCCATACAACATACACTATAATAATCTCAATATAATTTGGATACAATCTTCCAAGTGATTAGGTGATGTTTAATTTTACAACAAAATATTCCATTTTATTGGTTTAGAGCAACTAAGGCTTTTGGGACTAAAATTGAGTCTTTGAAAACTTATAAACACTTGTAATTTTGTCCCATTGAGGACTAGTTTCTAATTTTAGTTGTCGTTATTTTTTATTTTAATTTGATCCTTCCATTTTTTTTTGAATGTCTTGATAGTTTTTATTCTTAGATATAAAGGTCCCACAATATTAAGGCAAAGGTGTGGTGCTCGATTGATGCCTAATTTATCAAAATATATTTAAATTAAGTTGATTTAAAGTAATTAGAGCTTAAGGGACCGAATTTGATCATGAAACAAATATGAAAGATTGAAATTAATAGGTATAGTTAAAAAGATGCACTAGCTTTGGCGGCGCATGCAACCTTTTCTAGAGGCCAACCCACGCTTCCATTGTAGCGATTGCTGCCTCTTAGAATTCTTTTCCTGTAGGGGTAGCACATGTATTCTCATTCTTGATGGTGTGTTTTTGGTGTTATTTTCTTTATTTGTTTCTATTTTCCCCCTCTCCTCTTCAAAATTAATGCAAGCCATTTCAAATTTCATAGTTGTCTCCTTATTTTATTATTATTTGAAATTTGGTCCCTTTTTTATTACTAAGTTTTTGTTCTAGGTCTTTTTCTAAAATGTAAAATTGTTTTCAATTTTGTTATTCAATAAAAAAATTGCAATTTGTCCTTTTATTTTATTTTTCAAATTTGATCTATATTTTTTAATTCTTTTTGTTAGTTTTTGATTCTATAGTGAAATTAAATTTTGCTTTCAATTTCATCCTCTAATTTGTTTTTATTTCTAATTTTATTCTTATTCTTTTGGTTGCTATTTTTTTAGAGCCTTTTGTAAAATTAATTTTTTTAATGTAATTCTTCAGCATGTGGTTAGTTACGAATTTTACTCCATGTTTTTTCTTGATGAGATGATCATGGTTTCATGAACCAAGTCATACATTTTAAAAATTAACTCGGGTTAACATTGTTCTTTTATTTATTGAGTTTTATTTTTTTTTTACAATTTTTAGCTTTCATTTTCATCCTTTAATTTTTTTTGTAAATTGGTCTTTATGATTTTTTTTTCTTTCAATTTGGTTATCCTGATTTCATTACTAGGACCATGGGTTTGATGATAGGGTAGCTCATGCATCTCAGTATTCTTTCCTACAGGGGTGGCACATGTATTCTAATTCTCGGTGGTGTGTCGTCAGTGTTATTTTCTTTATTCTTTCCTTATTTTCCCTCTCTTCTCCTCAAAATTCACGATAGCTATTTTAAATTTCATAGTTGTTCCCTTATTTTATTGTTATTTCAAATTCGATCATTCTTCTTTTAATTACTGAGTTCTTGTTCTGGGTTCTTTTCTAAAATTAAAAATTATTTTTAATTTCATCATTCAATAAAAATTGCGGCTTGTCCTTTTATTATATTTTTCAATTTGGTCCATATTTTTTTAATTTCTATTTTTAATTAATGAGTTCTTGTTCTGTGTTTTTTTTATAGGGTGATCATTGTTTTATGTACCAAATCATATATTTTAAAAATGAACCTGGGTTAACATTGTTCTTTTATTTATTAGGGTTTATTTTTCTCAATACAATTTTTCTTTTTCATTTTCATCCTGCAATTTCTGTTTTAAAATTGATCTTCATGATTTATCTATTTTTTCTTTCAATTCAGTTATCCTAATTTCATTACCAAGACCACAGGTTAGACGAGTTTTTTATGGGTCGTTACTTTTTTAATTTAAAATTTTATTAGTTTCATCCTTGAACATTTGGTTCCCTTTAGAATTGAGTTTCGTAATTTTTTCTAGTTTGCTTTGTATTGAGTTCTGTCATTCTCATAATCCGGATCATAAGGTTTGGTAAGCTTGTTGGGTTTGTTGGTGTTTCTTTTTTTTTCCCTGTCATTATTCTAAATTGATTTCCTTTAGATTTTATTTTTCTACATTTAAGTTTTTAGGAATAGGGTTTTATTTTTTTTATTTGCTTTTTATATGCTTATCCTAGTCTAATAAACCGACTTATAACTTTCACATGCACACTGAGATTGATTTAAGTTTTTTTTTATTTCTCCGAATTCAATCTTTCATATTTGGTTGGCTTGGAACTAAGCTCCATCACTTTTTTTTCTTTTTTGTTGATGTTTTTATAACTTCTCATCAAAACTTTTTTTTTTTGTTTGATTCAATCTATTTACCCTTCTTTGTTTTATCATCTAATTGAATGTTATCAGCTTATTTGACTGTCTCAAAGATTTTTAACTTTTTTAGAGCACAATTGCAATATTCGGACAATTTTATTAGCTAATATATATTTTTTTTTTCATTTAACTTGTGGCGTAGCGTTGGGCTATGGATTTAGAGCTTGTTTGGCAGTGTGGTTGCGGGTGCTTTTCAAATAACTTTTCGTGTCAAAATGCATGCCAATGATGTTTTTTTATTTTTTAAAAATTATTTTTGACATCAGTATATCAAAACGATCCAAAACATACAAATCATATTAAATTTTAGCAAAAAATAAAAAATTTCAAATTTTTTAGGAACACGGGTTAAACCGCGTTCCAAACGTTCCCTAATAATCACTACCACTTGTTTAATTAGGAGCAGTGAAAACTAATTTTTAGTCATCACTTCTTCTTGTTTCTTTTTTATTATTATTGTTTAATAAAAGTAGTTCCTTCCTTGAATTATAACGAAACTATTTTATAATTATGCAAATAAAAAAATTTGCCTTTTTCTTGTTATACCATAATTTTGATATTTAATCTATTTTTGTGTAACATAGTAAAGCCATTATTTGTTAATTATTTTTTTTACTTCAACTATTATTTTATTTTTTCCCTAGCATTTTAGATAACACCCTGGAGATTGAAAAAAAAAATAAAGTGTTATATTAACAGGTCCTTACATGTCCTGTTCCTTGTTAAATTCTACGGGCTTCGAATCTCATGTCTATGCCGATTTACTCGGGTATTTCTTTATGCATGCAAAATAATATAATAATTAATTATTAGTTTATAGAGGCTGATAAATAAATAAAATATATAGTTTGTTGAGTTTCCAAAACAAAATAATCGCATCTTGTGGTCATCAACCAAAACTAATACTCTTTGGAAAAACACTGTTCATGTGGATTAATAAGTACTATTTATTGAAACAAAGTAATGATAGTTTTGCTATAAAAGAATGTGAACCAGTAATGCATGTGCTACCGTATGGATAGAAAGTATTTTTTTTTTTAAATTAAATTCTGAAAAAGTAAATTATTTTTTGATGTTTGGTAGTGTAATGAAAAATAAGTTGAAAAATACTTTTCAGTGTTTGGTTATGTCATGGAAAATAAGCTAGAAAATAACTTATTAATATTTTTTTTTCAAGTTTATTAAAATAATGAGTAACAAATCTTACAAATTAAAAAGTTGAATGAGAATGAAATTGAAAAAAATATATAATTTCATAAATTATCTCAAATAAAATAAATAATAATCAAAATAATAGAGATCAAATCTAAAAAATAAAAAAATTGAAAGATGAAGAAATTAAAATAATAATAATTAACATTTCATAAATTATTTCAAATAAAATAAGTAACAATCAAAAGAATGAGGATCAAATTTGATAGAAAAAAAATTTCAATTAAAAAATGATAAGGGAAAAGCAAATAACAATTATAAAAATGAGGACCAAAATTAATATAAAAATTAAATTCTAAGGGATGAAATTGAAAAATAAATATTCAAAACAAAATATATATAGCAATCAAAAGTTTGAGGAGCAAATTTGATATAATCAACAAATAATATGATATTTCTAAATTTTTTACAACTTCTGGAAAGTGTTTTCCACCCAAAATAAAAGGAAAACACTTT
Organism: Populus trichocarpa; assembly: GCF_000002775.5. Taxonomy (NCBI): domain Eukaryota; kingdom Viridiplantae; phylum Streptophyta; class Magnoliopsida; order Malpighiales; family Salicaceae; genus Populus; species Populus trichocarpa. Next base: position 9,604,956 of record NC_037302.2, on the reverse strand, counting down.
CCTAGAAACTAAGTCAAATTTTTCTTTGACTGGAAAGTGTTCTCTATTGACCGAAAAGTGTTTTCCGTTGACCAACTTTCCTAATGACAAACCAATACAGGAAAGTTTGGAAAGTAGTTTTTCAGAAATCACTTTCCGGAAAACAAACACATTAATTTATTCTATATGCTCTAGGTCATTGTCTATTTTTTCTATCATCTAATTAAAATAAAACAAATCTACTTAGTCTAGTCTAAGTCTATAACTGGTCTATTATAGAGACCGTTTGTTTACGCGGTAGAGTTTGCGTTTTAATCAAAACTCAGGAGGCAAGCATTTGGTAAAGAAAAAACCATTAATTACTGTTCATGGGGCCCATCACTTTCTGTGTTTGCAACGCAGGATTGGAAGAAGCAAGTGTAACATGCTTTTCTTGCACTGTGGTGTTAATTGCACTGTTCAATGAACAGTACAATTAACATAAACAGTGCAAAGTGGATGCAAACACAGAAGTCTATAACATGAACAGTGCAATTAACATGAACAGTGCAAAGTCTATAACTGTTCATGTTAAAAATAGTGAACAGTGCAATTCTCTTGCACTGTTCACTTGCACTGCGTGGATTTTTTTTTGTTAATTTTTTTTTAAAAAAACTAGTTTAGAGTGAATTTTATACATGATAATATTTTATCTAATTTTATTACATGCTAAAAAATTATGGAAACTGTAGTTCTTGTCAGATAAATTTTGTACGTAATGGAATTGTAGATAGTTTAATAGAACAATAATTTTTTTTTATATAAAGTATGATTTATTTCATGATGTTACCGCAATAGTTAAATCCACAATATTTAAATTAAAAACCATCAATATTAATTTATATTTTTTAAATTATTTTATAACCTCGATTTCAAAAACATTCTTAACCAAACACATTAAACTACTTTTTCTTCAACCTCAATTTTAACCACAGTTTTAACCAAACACCTATTTTTTTAAATCAACCACAACTAAAAGTACTTTTTATAAAACAACTTTTTTTAAACCACAACCACAACAGCTACCGCAATACCAAACACACTCTATGTATTTTTCTCTATGCTTTAGAACACATTTTACAACATGTACCTCGTAGTAGAGGTAAGCAAAAAAACCAAAAAACTGACTAAACCGAACAAACCAAAAAAAATTAACCAAAAAACCAAATTAAAAAACCGACTAAAAAACCTGAAAAAAAATCGGTTTGATTTAATTTCGGTTTCTAAAATCTTAAACCGATTGAACCGGACCAAATTGAACCGATTCAACAAACATCTAAACCCACTAAAAAAGGAAACCCTAAACCTAAACTTAACAACCCCTCACCCTCAGGTCTCAGTCGCCTCCTCTCTCCCAAATGCCTTTCAAGTTGCCCCTCTCTTTCTCACTACTCTCCTTCTCTAATTCTCATTCTCATTCTCATTGTTCTCTAATTCTTTAGATCAAAATTCAAGCGTTCGAAGTTCAAACAATTATCATCAAAACTTTCAACACCAGCATTACCGTAAAATTTCAATCTTTTCCTCTTTCACTATATTTGTGTTGACTCTTGATATGTGAACACTGAACACTTTATGAAGGGATAGATTTTTTTTTTTTTTTTGGTATAAAAGGGATGTGCATTTTTTCCACATGCTTTTGCATAAAAGGGATCTGCTTTTCTTTTATCTACTTTGGATTCATGGATTTTCCGGACTGTTTTGGTTTTTTTATGAGTTAATGGAAATCTTGTTGGTTAGGATTATTATTTTGCACTTGAACAGGCTGGAATTCTTGCCATATAGACTAATCAATTTATCATCTATCTTCTTCGTTTTGTTGTTATTGGCATCAACTTGCTCTTCATATGAAACAAAACTAGATTATCGGTTTTTTCATTTTTTTTAATTAACCAAATTGAACTGAAAATAATCGGGTTGAACTGATTTTGATTCAGTTTTAGTTTTAAATTAAAAAAAATAAAAATTTAATTTGATTGGTTTTTTAAATAAAAACTAAACTTAACTGAAAATGTTAACCCCTGCATTATAGTTCTGGAGATAAAGACGTGATGGAGGATTGGTCGACTAGTTACTTTCTTCCTCTGCTTTCACCTCTGTTCTTGCTTTTCTGTGATCGGTTTCTTCCTGTCCGTCTCCTGTTCTGCATGTGTTTCATTCTCCTGTGGCCTTCTGCTTTTGCTCGTCTTCTCTGTATTATCTCTGTTCTTGCGTCTGTGTTTTTCTTGTGGTCTTTGGTCAAGTGTTCTCTGTGTATTATCTGTGTCTCCTCTGGAAAAAACATCCTTAGTTTCTGAATGTTTCAATTCAGTCGTTAATTAATTTTTCAAATTTTAATTCTTTCAAAATTACCCCTGGAATTACTCGGTCGTCTCTGTTTTTCCTGGGTTTTTTTTGTTCGTTCGTCCTCTCTGCGTTTGCTTGTTTTTCCCCTGCTTTTTTTCCCCAGTTCGCTCCTCCTAGTGTGTTCTGTGTGTTTCGTTCACCTGCTGTGTTCTGTTCGTGGGTTTTCTCTGTTCTTTTCGTTCGTCCTCTGGTTGTCTCGGTTTGCTCTCAGTCCCCTGGTCTTCCTCCTAGTGTGTTCTGTGTGTTTCGTTCACCTGCTGTGTTCTGTTCGTGGGTTTTCTCTGTTCTTTTCGTTCTCTTCGTTCGTCCTCTGGTTGTCTCGGTTTGCTCTCAGTCCCCTGGTCTTCCTCCTCTTCGTTCTTAGTTCGTCCTCCTCCTTCCTCCTGGAGGCCTTTCTTTCTCTGGCTTTATAGCCAGAGAATGCCATACGTTTCAGTAACGTATTGCATCGTGGGCAGCTGAGGCGTTGAGGAAGATGAACAGCTCGTTTGGAAACGGCGCCGTTGCTTTTCTATCGGTTTGGTCACTGAAGTTTGGAGATTTCGCGATCAAGCCCCTTAAACAGGAAATTCCCTCTTTTTGTTTTTTAATATCGCCCCCTGGATAAATTGTGATTGGACCCCTGGATGTTTGCGCCTTTTACAAAACAGTCCTTAGTTTCTAAATGTTTCAATTCAGTCCTTAATTAACTTTTCAACTTTTAATTCTTTCAAAATTACCCCTGGAAAAATCAATTAAGCTCCTTACAGTAACCCCCATCTTTTCACTTTCATCCTTAAACTTTAATTCCTTGCAATTTTGATCCAAATTAGACTCAAACTTTGATATGTTTTCAATTTAGTCTTCATTCTTTTGATAAATTGAATTTCCTTTTTAATTTCACCCTTTAATCTAAAATAAAATTTATTTTTTATTTTAATTTTGATCTTTATTTCTTCAATTGTTATTTTTTTTATTTTTTTGTATAACTGATTTTTTTTTTTAACTTTTAACATTTGATTAGTTGGGAATTAGACTATTTATTCTATCCAATTTCATCATTTTATATTCAATAGGTTAGAAATTGAATCACATCATTTATCCCTTTTGATTTTTTTTTCAGATTATCATGATCATTTTTTTTAATTTGTTCTATATGCTCTAACTTATTATCTATTTTTTTTATTATCTAATTAAAATAAAACAAATCTATTTAATCTATTCTAGTCCATCATGTATTTTTCTTTAGAACACATTTTACAACACTTAACATTATTTTTTTATACGAAAGAAAAAGAATCCAACCCCACATCATAGCTGAGGTCCACGACCAGTTGTTGTCAAACTATTAGTGCTAAGAATTCGAAAGTCAAGTACCCTGCAACATGAAAGAACTCTGAAGAGACACACCAGTGACATGTATGTTCTGCTTCATATATAACCAGAGTGGTTACAAGAGAGAAGAGAAAGAGCTTATCTATTTGTTACAAGAGATACAAATTAATTACATGAGATTTAAATACAAGATAAAATGCCCTCCCGTTAATTTGCAAGCTATCCAGTTTGAACTGGATGTGATCCTATTCTCTACCCATAAGAGAAGTCCGTACATCCATCCTTCTTTTCATTCGAGCCATGAATTTAAAGGGATTTGCACGCAGGAAAGACCTTATTTTATTTGCAGTTGAAAGCATAAATCCATAGGAACAAACTAATTGGATAAAAAAAAGATAGGCATGCGATGTGATGATGGTTAAGAAAAATCCAGTATGTTCTTGCACCGTGATTAGCAGGATGAATGTAAATGCTATACCCATGCAGAAAAGGGCGTAAAAATTATAATATGTCGCGTTCTTCATGCTTGATGTTACATCACTGGCACGACCTAATGATATCTGACAAAGGATTATAGCGGCGATGAGGGAGAAATTCATAGCTAGCATGTCAAAATAAATAAAAGCTCTCATCAGATTTTTTGAACTGCCACTTTTAGGATCACGACATGATCCAGGCACAGTGATAGCACCAGCGAAGGTTACTCCAACTACCAGTACTGCCACCACGAGAAGATTCCCTACCCCTCTGTTCAGTTCCTCCGTCGTTAACGTCGTTCTTGTTAAATTAGAGATAAGATTGTTGTCAAACTCAGTCTTATCATCTGCCTCCACCAAAACTTTAAATACCTTACGCTGAACAACAAAATGTTAATTAGAAAATATATGGTATACAAATTATATAAAGCATCATGACAATGTTAGCTTATTAATGTCCCATAATAACGAAGAAGTAATTCATCGCTATATATTTAGTAGATCAGTGAGATATTCCATATTTTTGAGCAAGTAAAGAACTTTATATCCTTTTTGGATTAATCAAATTTAAGGTAATTAAAAGAAATCTATCACTCCCTTTTCTATAAAGTTGCAACATGGACAAAATGTGGATGTGAAAGTTGTTGCTAAACTAGAATATATTTACTTCAATCACCTGATTAGCTTCTTATGTGGACCAAAGCAACTAGAATATAATTTGACTTGGATGCCACCTAAAGTGAAATGTGAATGGTTCTTTAAATGGCTAACCAAAACCCTCTATGGATTTTTAAGAGATCATAAAAGAATCAAATGTGACTGAGATCATATAAGATTATGATGTTTATAAGACAAAATCAATAACATTTTAAATTCTTGTTTTTGTGAACTTTGCACATAGTCTTAGTGACATTAATCATGCCACAGATCATTTGGCAAAGTAAGGAATACATAGAGAAACACATACTTTTGTTTATGTTTTGGCTTTGTGGGTTATAGAACATTGCTTTTTTTTAGTTTCGTTTGGTTTGTAAAGTACCTAATAGTTACGACCATTATCTTATTGGATAATTAATGAAGTTATCTTATTGGCATATGGAAAAAACTAGAGAGTATTTATGCTTTTGAAGACCCATGATTAATCGTTTTCTTTTGAAGTTAGATTTGTACTCTTGAGGATGGATGAAGGAATGGGTATACACAACTATCTTTCAAGAGTTAACAGGATGACAACTCAAGTAGTCAATACTAGAAAACAATTGAGGATAAAGAGCGAAACCTCATTCTACAAGCCATTGGTGCAAACAATACTAGTTAAAAGGATACCTTTAGGTTTAAATGATGCAACTATAATCTTATTGGAGAATGATAGATTTTGAAATTAGAAAACAATGTCAAAGGTAACGAGGCATTGGTGATGGGAGGTGGTCCTGTAATTTACCATGAAAGATGGGAGCAAAGATGATGATGTTCTCATGGATCATAAATGTAATAAGGTTTTGAAAAATTCATGGATTGTAGATTTTGCATGCTGCCTTCATATTTATTTAAAGAAATAATGTTTTGATACTTACAAAGAATATGATGGAGATTCCATGGTGCTAGTAAATGATAATAAAATCTAAGTTGCTAGAATTGATAATGTTAAAATTAAGATATATGATTGAGCAATGAAAACCCTTTGTGATGTTAGGACTTAGGCACATGCCAAGACTTAAAAGAAAGAAAGTTTGTGAAACCGAAAATCTTACCATTTTGCGAACTTCTGCTTCCTGCGAATTGTTCCATACACCTCTCGCAGCATCATCCTCATGCTTGGTATCGATTAGCTTGTTCTGAGCAAGGACAAGCAAAGACAGTATTAATCTGTAAGTATATATTCGAAACTGAATTTGAAAGTATTTTCTTGCAATCAGTTAAGGTTGTCCTTTTCATTATCATTTTTTGCAAGTATATATGATGATTAATTTGGAGTATGATCCCCCGTGATGTTCAAGAGCAATTGCAAGCCCATTAATTGGCACCATAAGGTCAGTTTTTCGAAAAGGCTCAGCATATAAGCATACCATTCCATCTGACTTTGGAGCTTCAAAGCGTCCGCCTTGCAATAATTTCACAACAACACCAGATGGTTTCAACTTTTCATTATTAACAATCCTTGTATCCACCCGCTTGTCTCTCACTAGTGCCTGCACTATCTCAGAACGGCCATACATTGCAGCCAAGTGCAAAGGTGTATTTCCATCGTAATCCTTCTCATTTATAAGTGCTTCCAGATCTCGATTTCCCAGTATTTCTTCCACTAATTTCATCTGTCCACTCTCCGCTGCAACATGAAGAATATTCTGTCCTTTTTCGTTGAGAAAATCCATTGGATCGAACCAATAAGTAAGTAGTTCGCGTACTACTTCAAGATGGCCCTTCTGGCATGCAACATGGATAGGTAAGTTGCCTTCTTCGTTTCTTTGTGATGCGGCAACAGGACATCGACTAACCAGGAGTCTTGCTCCAAAAAGGAAGCCCATGGATGCTGCAAGATGAAGGAGACTTCCCCCTTTTTTGTCCTCGGGAAGCATTGTATCCGGCTTGCCGTCCGCTAGTTTTTCTAGTGCAGCATAATTTAAAAATTAGATAATCAATACAAAAAACACAAAATGCAGGAAGTTTATGCTTTACATAAAATGAAATTAAGAAGAATAAGTTTTAATGAGACCAATAATTATAAGTGTAACATGTTGTTTTTCACGTCCAAATGATGAAAACATGTGATTACCTAAATTTCCATCCGGCATAGCTTCTATAAGAGAAACAATCATCTTCTCGTCGCATCTCTCTACTGCCAAGTACAAGGGAGACTTGTCTTCCTTGTTCTTGTGGTAGGAAACTTCTAGGTCTTCATTAACGAGGAAACAGGCCACCTCTCGGCAACCCTTGATGACTGCATCATGCAAAGGGGTGTTTCCTTTATTATTCTTCATCCTCAGCAAGCTAGCAAGTTCAAGTGTTTTATGAGGATCAATTTTCACATGCTTGACGAGATTTTGAATTGTGTCAAACCGTCCAGCCCTGGCAGCCAGATGAAGCGCATTATCACCCAGGAAATTTTTCCTGGTGATTAGGAGGGGGAAGTGATGACACAGTAGCTGTGTCACACCTTCGCTTCCATGGCTTGCTGCCACATGAAGCAGTGAATTTCCAGAGGCAGCAACATGTTTGAAAATGACATTGAGCACTTCCTCTGATGAAACATGTTCCAGTTTATCGGACAAGAGACCAAACAAGGCATTGAAGTTGTCTTCCTTTGCATAGGTATAAAACTCCTTCTGCAGTATTTTATTTGGCTCAGAAAAACCATAGTCTGCAAGCTTCGGAACTGGGAATTTAACTGCCTTCCATCGTTCAAGCTCCTGATCATGTACTGGTCTCGGCATATCTATTTTTAATTGCATAGAGAGGTTGCAACGTGCTGGAAGATTGTATAATGTCGGTTGAGTGTTCGATCTCTTCTTGAGTGACTTAACTTTGCTGCGGTTGTATCAGTGGTAATTACATGTCTTGTTATTTGGCCAAGCAAACTAAAGAATTCATAGAAAACATGCATGCAAGAGATATGCTAATTAAAGTATCAGTGAGAGAAAACGTACATTAGCTACATAATTTTTCTCAATACAATTATTTAGGAGCATATATATAAATGTTTAAATTCAAGTCAAAATCAAGCTGTTAACGTCTTGTCAATTTTTAATGTATTTGGAAGTGTGGTTGCGGTTGTTTTTTAAAGTGCTTTTCACTCGAAAATGCATCAAAATAATAATATCAGCACATCAATGATCTGAAAACACTAAAAAATATTAATTTAAAGCAAAAAAAATAAAAAAAATTTTAATTTTTTTCAAAAATATTTTTAAAATGCAAAAACAAACAGGATCAGACTCAAGTTAAGTCCTTCTTTTATATCCGGGTCCAAGAATAACTAAGGGTTTGTGTATTGTATTTATAAATAAAATAATATTTTATGACTTTTAATATATTTTCTAACAGTATTATATCAATTAATAAATTATATGCATAAATATATCAAATTAACATAAATTTTATTAGCGCAAACAATTGATGCTAGTTTGTTAAGAATTTGAATAGAATCTTCAAAAATAATTCTCATAATATAAAGGAGAAAATAATACATATATTTAACCTAGTTTAGCCAATTACCTATTCCACATGCGAAAATGGTATCAGGATTTTGCTGTAATCGAAAATGAGGATATAACAAAGAAAGAGCAATATTTAAACCCGAAATCAATTATACTCATATCATAATATAGTAACAAGAATTACAAACTTGTACTTAAGAAGAGAGTAATACTAAAATATCCCAAAAGTCTAATAAATACCTTGATGTGATGATTGTTATTTCACAAAAATATAAAGTATTTCTAGCTCAAAGATTAGTGAATAACTCAGTAAAATTAAGTTAAATCAATGCATATATATATTTTTTTAAAAATAAAATTATTGAATATCAAATTTGTATTTTATAGTAAACATTTATAGATCAAATATACAATAAAATACTATTAAAAAAAACACGACGGGTCTATACATAAATTCAAAAAGGTTCAAACTATTTTTTTTAATATAAAACAAAAGCTGGATTGATCAGATATCAAAATGAAAGAGAATAAAATAAAGAGGATTAGACCGGCTGGATCTGAGACCCAGGCCTAGAGTTTTCTTTTTGGATGGGTCCAGCTCAGCCTGTATGGGCTGGGCAGGACCCGGCTGGTAACTAGGCACGCAAGTATCGTGCGTGTACGGTGATGAGTGAATTAAAATTCAAAGTGCACAGTGTTAAGTGAATTGAAATTGTAAGATCGGGGAAGAGAAGAGACTTACCTGGTAGTTCTGGAGATGAAGACGTGATGGAGGACTGGTCGACTAGTTACTTTCTTCCTCTGCTTTCACCTCTGTTCTTGCTTTTCTCTGATCGGTTTCTTCCTGTCCGTCCCGTGTTCTGCGTGTGTTTCGTTCTCCTGTGGCCTTCTGTTTTGCTCGTCTTCTCTGTATTATCTCTGTTCTTCCGTCTGTGTTTTTGTTTGTGGTCTTTGGTCCAGTGTTCTCTGTGTATTATCTGTGTCTCCTCTGTGTCCGGTCGTCTCTGTTTTTTCTGGGTTTTTTTCGGTCGTTCGTCCTCTCTGTGTTTGCTTGTTTTTCCCCTGCTTTTTTTTTTCCCAGTTTGTCCTCAGTTCGCTCCTCCTGGTGTGTTCTGTGTGTTTCGTTCCCCTATTGTGTTCTGTTCGTGGGTTTTCTCTGTTCTTTTCGTTCTCTCCGTTCGTCCTCTGGTTCTCTCGGTTTGCTCTCAGTCCCCTGGTCTTCCTCCTCTTCGTCCTTAGTTCGTCTTCCCCCTTGATGTGATGATTGTTATTTCACAAAAACATAAGAGATATAAAAATAAATAAAGATACAAACCTCTCGATGAGAGAAAGCGTCACCTCAAATGAATATATTACTATAATAAAACTCATTTAATAAACCACAATTGACGTACTTAAATTAACTATAACTGAAAGGGATTTATATTTTATTATAAACATAAGAGATATAAAAATAAATAAAGATACAAACCTCTCGATGAGAGAAAGCGTCACCTCAAATGAACATATTACTATAATAAAACTCATTCAATAAACCACAATTGACGTACTTAAATTAACTATAACTGAAAGAGATTTATATTTTATTATAAAAAGAGTTATTACATACTGTAATTGTTTTTATTGTGAATTACATTATTTAGTACTGTAGCGCGAATTATTATAGATAGTGAGTATTTTCACTGTAGAGTATACTATTTTGAATTTGCTCTTTGCTAAAAGCATTATGGGTTGGAGAGATATAATGACATGAACTGCCCTTACCACATAGAGTTGCAAAGACTGCAGGGGATGAGGTTGTCTATTTGGTTGGGGAGAAAATGATCAGTTCAGATTTTAGCGAGGTAGCACGACCCAGGCTGCAGATACCTAGCGCTCAGGTAACAGACATCTGGCGCTAGGGCCAGCTAGAGAGCCTGGCAGCAACACCAGGCTGCAAACACTTGGCGCTGGGGCTGCCATGCCCTGAGCGCTAGGTAAATCTGCACGCCTTGCTGAAGACCTGACAAGCAGGTCTGCAAGCCCGCGCGCATACTGTAAAGAGGAAATAAATTAATGTGATTTTTTTATATATTATACAAAAGTTGAGTGATGATAAAAAAAATTTTCATTTTTGGTTTGGTTAAATTTTCTTATTAAAGTATGTTTGGTTTTGTGTTTCAAAAATGCTTTGAAAAAATTTGAAATTTTTTTATTGTTTTCTTTACTTCAAATTAATATTTTTGATGTTTTTTTAATTTTGTTTTTAAATATATTGAGATTAAGTCCGGCTATGCAGCCACACCCAAGAGAATATATCAAGTTGGGTTCTGCCCAGCAGGACCCATTCGAGTTGGGTCCTGGCACCAAAAGGACCCAAAATAGCTTTGCGTCCAGCCACCACTAGACCTATCAGCCTTGGCTCCTGCTACGAGCAGGACCCATCAATGTTTGGTCCTGCTAGACCCATTAGAGTTGGGTACTGCCCCCAGCAGAACTTAAGACTTTATTTTTTTTTCTTTTTAATACGGTAAAGAGGAAATAAATAGATGAGAATTTTTTTTCATTTGAAGTTGGGTTGAATTTTGTTATTGAAGTATGTTTGTTTTTTTTGCCTTTCAAAAATGCTTTTATTTTTTATATTGTACAAAAATGCTTTACTTTTCAAAAATTTTATTTTTTTCTTTATTTCAAATTAAGATTTTTATTTTGTTTCCTCTTGATTTTTTTTTCAAAATAAAGCATTCAAAAAAATTATAATTCTAATATTGTCATATTAAAGTTGATGGAGCTCTAAATAATTTTTTTATTCACATAATATACTTTATATATTTTTATTATATAAGAGATTTTTTAACAATAAAATCCATTAAAAAAAACAATTCATAAATATCATAGTATAATATTATTTTGGGCCAACACTGTTGGGTCATTTTGCCAACCATGACTCAATGATGTTGAGCCTTGCTGCCCAGCTAGACCCAACGCTACTAAGACCCATCAATAATTTTTTTTAAAATTTTTTTTCTTTTCTCTCATGTAATTATTTTTCATAAATTAAAGAGTAAATAAATTGATGGGAGTTTTTTTATATTGTTTAAAAGTTGGTTGGTCATAATATTTTTTTTCCATTTGAGTTTGTGTTGAATTTTCTTATTAAAACATGTTTGTTTTTGTGTTTCAAAAATTCTTTGAAATTTTTTTTGAAACTTTTTAAATTTTTTATCTAATATTATCATATTAAAGTTGATGGAGCTCTCAATAAATTTTTGATTCACATCATATACTTTATATATTTGTATTATATAAGAGAATTTTTGAACAATAAAATCCATTAAAAATAATGGATAAATATTATAATATAATATTATTTTGGGTAATAGAAGATATTTTAATTTTATAACATTAGTGTATGAGATTCAAAGTTTTATCAATATTTTATTGTCTTTAGATTTTTTATTCAGTAGTTTTGAATTATATATATTATTAAATACATAAATAAATTATGTATAGGTTCTTGCCCCCAGCAGGACCCATTAGAGTTGGGTCCTGTTGGTGATAGGACCCAAAATAGCTTTGGGTCCAATTGCACAACAGGACCCAATAAGTTCGGGGACCCAAAAGCATTAAGTCCGGAGCCAAATCTATTGAGTCATGCGTCAGGACTCAAGACTTTTATTGTAATTAAAAATATTAATATAAAAAATATTCTTATTTGTGTTATGAAGATTATTATTTTTATTATAATTAATATTATTAATATAATAATTAAAATATTATTATTTATATTATAAATATTATTATTTTTAATATAATTAACGTTATTGATATTAAAAATATTATTATTTGTATTATTATTATTATTATTATTATTATTATTATTATCTTCGATGCTGCGTTAGGATTCCATAGCCTAGGGTCCTGCGCTAGGACCCGATTATCAGGGGTTCGACGTGTGTACCCAAGGCTAAGGGATTCTGCATCAGGATAACATTCTCTTGGGTCAAGCGTTGGGTCCCATTTCTCTTGGATCCAGCATACAGACCCGTTTCTATTGGGTCCAGCGTCAGGACCTAAGGTTCTTGGATCTTAGGTATTTTGTATTATAAATATTATTATTTTTATAATAATTAAAATTATTAATATAAAAAATATTATTACTTGTGCTATAAATAATATTATTTTTATTATAATTAAAAATTTTAATACTAAAAATAGTATTATTTGTATTATAATTGATAGCATTAATATTAAAAATAATATTATTTGTGTTATAAATATTATAAGAACTTGAGTAGGCGAGTTTAATATTATTATTAATACTATAAATATTATTATATTTATTAATATTATTAAATTTGTAATAAATATTATTACTATAAAAAAACATAAAATTGATTTAAAGGGTAAAATTAATTATTATTATTATTAATTGGGGTGAGACATCCCCTTCCAGACCCAAGAAACTTGAAACTGGAAATGGGTGCCTCATCCAAGAAACTTAGGTGTGGCTAGAGTGCAGACCCAAATCCATTGGGTCTTGTCAGGACCCAAAGCTCTTGGGTCTGTCGGCACGACCCAAGATTGATGAGTCTTACGTGAGGATCCAATTCCCTTGAGTCATGCATCAGGTACCAATTCTTTTGGGTTCGACGTCAGGACCCAAGGCTAATGGGTCCTACATCAGGACCCAATGCTCTTGGGTCCGGCATCGAGACCCAATTCTCTTGGATTCAGCGTCAGGACCCGAGATTCTTGAATCTTAAGTTTCTAAATATAATTATTTGTATTATAAGTATTATTATTTATATTATAATTAAAATGATTAAAATAAAAAATAATATTATTTATGTTATAAATATTATTATTTTTATTATAATTATTTAGGAGTTTAAAAAGACGACGTCAAGACACGCCATCTTTAATGCTTTAATGGATGGTCCTTACATAACTTTTATCATTTAATAGCTCACCGCCAATTATAAAAACCTATCACATCAGATGATTACTCTTAAACTAAACAATTTAGCATTCTTCCTTTTTTTTTCCTCTTCAACTAATATATAAAATAATATTTCATTGTTATTTAACCGATTAGAATAAAATATAACCTCGTAGGCAACATTTCATTGTTATTTAACCGATTAGGAACCACTTTGGCTAATAAAACAAGAGAGTCGAACAATTTTAACTTGATGAGTTGCATCTCCAAAGCTTTCATCTTTTTAAATTACATTGTAAAACAAAATTATTATGTCTAAGTGAACATCACTTTGAAACATGAGGTAATTAATTAATAAGGGATGAAATTCAAGGCCTTTATAAAATCCATTAGATTGGACTAGCCACACATCCTCTCAGACTGACCTTGTATCCCAATTGATAAATAGAGGTTAGTCTTGAATAGAGATTATATTACAAAAAAGAGTACCTACCATGGATAAAACTTGTATCCCAAAACAATATTACACCCTTGGATATACATGCCTTGAAGAAATAAGCCTGAATAAGGTTATTCCTAAAGACATAGACTTGGACAAGCATACCCGATCCAAAATTGCTCTACCCATTTACTGTATAGTTGGTAGGAAACATTAATTACTCATACAACTTTCTATCTCTAGATAATCACTTGGCATTACCATTCTTACTCTAATAGTATACCATTAATAATTAGGGGATATTACCTTAAATAATTATCCTTACACTAGAAAAGTTATTATTCTCCCTAATTTTTCTTGACTCAATATAAATTTTTTTTAACAGTTGAAACTTTTAGATTAAGATGATTTTTAGACTTAGTATCATAATTTTAATGACAAAGCAATCAAAAACTTCATTCTCACTATCTTTTTATCTCTAACTAAATTTTAAAGAATAAACATAAAGTAATGGTGGGTATATATAAGTTTTAAGTCTAACAGACTTGTAATTAATAGGGTGCACAAGACATTAATATGAAAAATTCATTGAGATTTAATTATTAGCTTAAAGTTTTGGGTTGAGATATTTTTTTACAATACCAATATAGTAAAAATAAATAATAGTTGAATAAAAAATTCAAAAAATATAAACACCAAGAATTTTCATGGTTAATTTAATAGGAATAGGAATTATAATTATGAAATAAACTAAAAACACTAAAGGTTTTACTATTTCAATTACTATAGATCCTCTCATATGTTTATTATGGATTGATACAGTGCATCCATAATGCCTTTTTAGTAAAAATATTTGATTTAATCCTTGAAATTTTAATTTTTATGTATATCTTATTGTAGTATTTAGTTTTGGTAGTTCAATCCTAACAAATATATTTTCCTCATGTTTCAGTCCTTTGACCTTAAGAAATGAGAGAGAAAGTAATCGAAAGGGAGAGAAGAGAAACATTTTGGCTGGCTAGCCATATTCGGATAAAAAAAAGCTAATAATGGTGTCAATGGGCCATTTTAAATATAGGAGTTCGAAACATGTGTTTTGGAAGTGTGTTTGTTTTTGAGGTAAATTTTGTGGTTGTGGTTTTAAAAAAATAAGTTTAAAAAAGTGTAGTTAGTTGGATTTAGATACGTGTTTGGTAAAAATTATGGTTGAGGTTTATGTGTAGCAAAAAACATGTATAAAATGTTTGGAAGTGTGGTTGCAGTTGTTTTTCAAAGTGCTTTTTACTTGAAAATGCATCAAATGTTTTTTAAAAAATTTATTTTTAATATCAGCACATCAAAATGATCTGAAAACACAAAAAATATTAATTTGAAGTAAAAAAATAAATTTTTTTTAAATTTTTTCAAAAGCGCTTTTGAAACGCAAAAACAAACAGGGTTTTACGAAACTCAGTTAAAAAAACATGTAAAAACTGCTTCGCAAAAACTATGTTTTAAACTTAATTTTTTAATGGGTCCCGCGGTACAAAATGCAATTTAGTTTGTTACCAAACACTTTGCTGTGTTTGTTGCACCGCAACTGCAAAAGCA
Organism: Populus trichocarpa; assembly: GCF_000002775.5. Classification (NCBI taxonomy): domain Eukaryota; kingdom Viridiplantae; phylum Streptophyta; class Magnoliopsida; order Malpighiales; family Salicaceae; genus Populus; species Populus trichocarpa. Next base: position 9,589,698 of record NC_037302.2, on the reverse strand, counting down.
GTTGCAAAACAAACACAACCTTAATCATATTAGAAAAAGTAGATCAGAACCCATAGAGTTTGTTTTGATTTTGTATGATTTTGAGTTTTTAGACTAATTAAAGGGTGTTATGGGGCTGAAAAGTGAGTTATTAAGTTTTCTAAGATTTTTTCTAATGATTTTGAGTTTTAAGACTAATGTTTTTAGGTGAAATATTTTGTTTTAGATTCCAAATGACCCAAATCTTGATTTTTTTGATAGTGGATAAGATGTCACAATATGAAACCCATTTATTAAAAAAAAAAAACTAAAGTGGATGATGTGTTTTCCGCTTGAGTTTTTTTTTTTTAAAGCAAGCTACTAGACAATCCGTTTAAACAAGTCTACATGCATGGGCTTGACTCTACTCACTCTTTCCTTTTTCTTGTTTTTATATTATTTAATATTCTAAAAGAAAATTATTTTTGTATAAAACAATCAAAATGATATTTTTAAAATTATATGATGGTATCATACTTTTCAAATAAAATTATAAGCTTTTAAGGTTAATGTCACTACAAGAAAATTCAAACAAAGTAATGGAAATGCCAACGAAAAATATTCCATCACAATTTACCAACGGAAAATGCGATGGGAATTTTTTGTTAGTAATTTCTTATGGAAACAACAACAAAATAAAAAAAAGAATTTATGTCAACATTTCTAACATGTCAAAGTCACCTACAAAAATGCCAACAAAAATTCCATCTGAGATTTTAGAGAAGAAAAATGTAATAGTTCTAATTCAAACACAAAATGGATAAATAATTTTATCCTTTAAAAAAAATTAAAGATGAAACCTCCACCTCTCTCTTTCTCTCCCTAAAACCTCCACCCACCTCTATAAATTTAGCCACCAAAACTCTGCTAGTGCAATAGCTCTCCCAAGACCTAAACTTCCCTCTCTTGGTTTTTTTTCTTGTCAAGTTTCATTCTACCAAGTAAGCAAACCCACACATTTATGTTTTAAGTTAATCTATTGAAATTTATTTATAGTATTTGTAATTTACTTACTTATATATATATTTGTGTGTGTGTGTGTGTGTCTTATGCAGCAATGTAGAATTTGTATTTTAGGGTTTATTTGAGATTTGGGTAAATAAATTTAATTTGTTACTTGATGAAATTGAGTGTGATTTTATAACTTAAGTGTGTTAGGATTGAAGAAATGATAGGTAATTTAATGGGTGCAAATTATTTTTATATTAATATTATGGTTAAATTGAAAATTTAGGGATAATTGAATTTGAGTGGAATTGATAATAATTAAAGGTATTAATTTAAGTTGAATAAGTTTGAATTAAAGAAATAATGTATAATTAGTTGAGTTCCAATTAATTTAATTTGATATAGGTTTTTGTTGATAATTTAGGGAAAATAAAATTAATGTGTAATTGATAATAATTAGGTATTAATTGATGTTATTTATTCTTGAATTGAATAAATAAGGGGTAACAATTATTGTTTTGACAATTTTATGGTTTAGTTGAAATTTTAGGAAAAAAATGAATTTGTGTGGAATTGATAAAAATTAGGGTTAAAGTATGTTTCAACCTACAAAGGGATTGATAGTTATTGGATTATGAACTATATTTTTCTAAATTGGAGGAATTAAGTTACTTTGGGATTTAAAAAATGATGGGTTATTAAGTTGTTATTGCCTTATGCCAAAAAAAAATTGTGAATTATTAGTTGGTTTGTTTAGGTTAATTGTGATTCATTTTTAATAAAAAAAAATTAGTTCTAAATTTCACCTAAAAAATTAAAGTTTTTATTGTTATGTTTTATTATCTTTTTAGTATTTGTAAGTTATTAGTTCTAAATTTTACTTTACATAATGGTTTGTTATTTCACCTCCCTAATGTGTTTGGTTGATTATATTAGGGTGATAATCTTGTTGTTATTTATAGTTGTTAGATAATCTTGTTGTATATTTTTCTAATCTTGAAGCTGCTCATTTCATCATATTTATGATAAAATGCTCATTTGAAGAATTAACTATTGGTTATACCAGGTTGCGAGATGTTTTGGTACAATGCCCATGCAAGAGCAATGAAGAAGGTTGGGTCACTTGACATAGAGAAGTGGAAAAGGTATAAACTAAAGTATATTATAGACCATCATTGGATAATGTATCTTAGATTTATGGTATCATAAAGTTTTATAAAATGCTCAAGATCCAGTAAACAAAATCAAAATAAACAAACTTATGCTTCGATGAACAAGCAAACTAGAGGAGCAATTTTGTTTATCCATCATGCAAAGCACGTAGTAAGAGTTCATTATGACGCGCACACACAATTTTAATTATGTGTTTATTAGTGAGATTTTTAACAAACTATTTAATTTTTAAGAAAAAAAGTTCGTCGAAAACTAATCCTAATGAAGTTATATAAGAAAACTCATATTAATTAGGGTGATAGGGGGAAGAAGAGAAAAACATTTATCGATAAAAGAGTGGATGCATTCATTATAAGTTTTTTGATAGTTATATTTTTTTTAAGATTATTTATTTGCATTAATAATATGAAATATAATTGAATTTTAAAACTTGATTTTTTTTATAGGAGAGATATAATGCCAACATGGTTGAGAAATCTGGTGAAAAAATTTCTACCCATCATCCTCAACATCCTCAAGTGTGATTAGAGGCTGCTACAAGTGATGGACCTAATAGGAATCCAATTTATTGTTTGCTTATAGCATCAATCCAAGAACTGATGGAGGGTTGCACTGTTTCAACTCTAGACACATCATATGTCGACCCAAGCTATTCATCATAGGAATTTGATTAGATTGTGCATAAAAAGGTTTAGGAATAAGTGATTGTTGAGTTGGAGAAGATGAGTGCACAACTGCTATAATAAAATAGAATGTTTGGGCTCAACTAAGTGCAATTATTGGTGTACCTTTTTCTCTACCTCCTGAACCTTCAACACCTTTGATTTGATGTATTAGATATACTTCATCTTGTTGATTTGATTATATTTCAATTGAAATTTGAATAGTTTCCTACCGCTATTTTTTATTGTTTCTACTTTTGTTAATGTTTATGCATGAAATTTTTTCATCTCATTTTTGTGTACTATTCATATAAATTTCATACTTAAATCTTCCAACTATGAAATCACATAAGTATTCGTTATCCATTTAATATTATATGTTGCAAAATTTGTACAAGTCAATTTTTAAAGATGCCTTTTGTTGTGGTTGTAAGTTTATTGTAAGCAATTGTTGGATTGAGGATCATAACAAACAAAACAAAAAAAATTAAAAACTCCAACAGAATCATCAATGGAATCAATATTCCATCGGCATTTATGATGGCAGTTCCACCGGAATGTTCGTAAACATTCTAGAATATTTGGTAAAACTTACAGAATATGTAAGAACTTTTCAACAAAGTCGCTAATTAATGGAATATTCAATAAAAAAAATAAACGGTGATGGAATTAGAGATAGCTTTCAATTTTTTTAATTTTTTTTATTTCGTTGGCAGTTTCCAATTCCAAAGTATTTTTTGATGAAAAATAGGTAGTAAAATATGATTTTTAGGTGCAAATATTCTATTGACGATACTATTAGTATATAAAATTGCCAACAAAATTGCCGATAAAATAAAAAAAATATAACGAGTTAGTTTTCGACAGTAGTATTCCATCATCGTTTTCATTAGCAATTTTCAACATCAACATAATCTTTTCTATATACCGACGAAATATTTCATCTGTATTTTCCAATTTTTTTTAGTATGTTAGGAATTACTTTATATATAACTATATATAAAAATAATATTCATAATATTCTTAAAATTTATAATGAATATTCAATCGGAGTACAATGCCTAATGTTTTCTTAAGAAAAAATTACATTAAAAATTCTATGTTTTAATTGTGATTTCACTTTCCCTTTGTGCTTTGAAAAGTTATACTTTATATATTACTGTTTATATAATTGATATCAATTTTAATACTAAGTTAGAAAGTAGTCTACATATTACATTGGCATCCAATAAGGTTGTTTTAATAATCCTTTTATCATACCTCTATTTTCCATGCTTTTTTATTCAGTTTTGTAATTGCTTGCTTCCAGTTCTTGTGCTTAGATACTCGGTTTGCTGATTAAGTTACATATTCCCTGATCTTTCGTTTGCAGATTCGATTTTTATCCTTTTTTTTTTGCATGATGATTTTTGTGTTTTAAGCGCTATAGTGTTTCCTACTAGAATTAACACAAAATCATTAATAGAAATTTGAAAAACATTGACAGAATATTCTGACAATCAGTGTATAAGAAAAAATTTTATCAGCAATTTAAATATCAACAAAATTCCCAACGAAAACATGCCATCAACAAGTTTCTCATCAGAGATTTGTGTTTCACCGGTGATTCCATCATAAACTTTCTTTTCTAATGGAATGGCCGATGAAATATTCACGCCAAAACATTAGATTTTATCACCCATTTTTCACCGAGAAGTCTGTCAAAAAAAAAAAGAAACAAATATTACCGCTGAAATTATCAATGAAAATACACTTTAATTTCCAATGGAATACTCCTTCACCGATTCCATCGGAAATACCTAAACTTTATGTAACTTTTCAATGAAATGTGAGTAAATATTGCTAAAAAAAATGCAATTTTTTTTGGTGGTTCTGTTAGTGTTTCATACTCTTTTTTTTTTTGTGTTGTTTAGTTTTTATAATCCCATATGCATTTTTTATTAACACTAAACTCACAACAACAACAACAACAAAATTAAAAATATTATAAACAGAATTCCATACACAAACAATAATTATATTAAACAGAATTCCATACATGAAATTTTTATTGACAACATATTAAAATTTTTAAAAAGGTGGAGGGGGTGAAAAAGATCCTGATTTATAAGCTCCAGGAGAGGGAGAAAAATATAAAGCCAATTATACACGTATTTGCTCTCATTTTCTATTATTTCTTGTTTGATTTTTGCTCTTATTTCTTCTCTTAGTTTTGCCATTATTTACGCTCTTATATTGTGCAACTCAATAGCCAATTGTTATGGAATCCTATCTCAAACCATCTCCTCAATGGCAGATGATGTTTGAAGTCGGAATGTTGTGTGCCTACCATTAAAACACTATGACTCACCCTTGTATCTTGGGTTAATGCTATATGCATACCATAAACTCAATTTTTATCAAGTCTATCAATTGCTCCAGCCTCCGACCACAAATGAGGATTGTGAGAAGGATGGCTGTAATTGTCTTCTTCATGTTTAGCAACCATGTTGACATTATATGTATATGTCAGAACAAAAAAAAAATTCAAAATTGAATTATACCTTTTCAAAAAAACATTAGTAATACAATTATAACTTTCCAAAAATACTTGCAATGAACTCTTTCACTCTATTATCGATAAACTTTTTCACCCTTTTTTCTTATCCCCTTTCCTTATATGAGTTTCCTCATATAACTCCATTGGAGTATGTTTGCACCAAAACTATTTTTCCTGTACAATAAATAATTTGTAAAAAAATCTCACAAATAAAGACTAAATTAATAATTAAATATATAGCAATGCTCTTATTAGGCTCTTTGCATTGTTCACCAAGAAAAGTGCTCCTCAAGTGTACATGTTCATTGAACCATGACTTTTTTTTCCTTTTGTTTTAAGATCTAGATTGTGAGCACTTTTTAAAACCATATAATGCCAAAAATTCTTGAAACTTAGCCCAATTACCTTTTAGGACGTGTCTCGGTCTAAAATTTTTCCACAAGGCTATGTCATCAAAGTTGGCTCTGTTCATTGCATATCTAGGGACATCATGCCACAAATCACGCAACAACCTAGTATAGTAATTTAATAAACAAAATTAAGATAAGGAAATGAAATATTATAGTTTTATAATAATATAATTTTTTCTTGCATTATTCTTACCTAATTGCAATGTAGTTTTCCCACATATTCCAAACAAGCCCTCATTTTCATTGTCCTAGTAATTTTTTTCTTTATAGTCAAATCATACATTAATTATTTTTTAAAATTTTAAAAAACTATATATTAACTCAAATTATATATTATTTATTTAACCTTAAACGTTTCCCACAAACATCTTCTATATTCATATATTTAGAATGATTTTAAAGTTGATTTCATTGAAACAATGGTTCTCTGAATATTTTTTTTTAAGTGTAATTATATTAAAGAGAAAAACTATAAAAAAAAAACACGAAGAATGTACCTAAGATGTACATCAGTAACCCAAATCCAACTAACTTTAAGCAGCATGAAAAAAACCTAAAGCTAAATAAAACAAAAAATTTCTAAAAACAAGACTACCTGAATAACAGCTGTGAAAATTAATTTATCAAAGTTATTTTTATTTAATGTAAAACTTAAAATAATCTATTACAAATAAATAACTTTAATGGTGAGAAAAAACATGACTTACGTAGTGTTGTTGGTTTTTTGTTTTGCAATAAGTTTTCTTGATATAATGTCTCTAGAAGAAGGGATTCTAGCTTTGCTGAATGCATAGGATGAGCTTTAGTTGGAGGCGGTAATGTTTTTGCAAATGGTGTTGGGATTTGGGCTGAAGTCGAGGTTTGATGAGGAGTTCTTGAGGAAGCTTGTGGCAGAGAGTGCGTCAAGGAGGGATATGGCGAAGCTTGCAGCTGCTATTGGTTTTGGAGAGAAAATGGGAGGTATGTAGGATGTTAATTTGATCAGTGGGTTACTTGTTCTTCAGTGGTAATTGCTGTTCTATGTGGTCAGTTCATAAGAATGTCAGTGACATTTGTTGCAAGGTTTTTCTGTTCAACTCGCTACTATTTTGTACTTTTGGGTGTTGCCTTTTGTTCTATACCTTTTTTGTTGGTGAGATTCATTGTTGTAAATGAGATCATTGCATAATTAGTTGGCATCAAAGGACGTAATAATCTCTCTCTTTGAATGATTAATAGATATGATACTGTGAATCTGAAAGGGCACAGCTTTAGTATCTCTAAATGCTATGTAAATTATGCCAAAAACGCTTTATTTTGTTTCTAAAGAACTCGAGGATAATGCTCTAAGAGTTGAAGTGCCTATGCTCCAAATCGTTTTAAAATGACCTACTGTAGAAACTCAAATTTTCTACCAATCAAATTTCGCCTTGTGTTATTTTATTCTTTAAAAGAAAGGATAAAATAAAATTGAAATAAATGACATGGAAAATAAATGAGCCTTCATATATTTCTTGGCCAATGAAAAGTTGACACTTGGGATGAGATATTCAAGATATCTTGTCATAAATACAAGATCCCATCAGATATCTCTTCATGAATGCAAGATCCCGTCAATAAATATCAACCAATAAAATTATGCCATGTGGCATTGGAAAAGGACCTGAGAGCCCTTACAGATCTCTATAAATAGAGGGCCTCAACCTAAAGGAAGGAGGATTCCGGGAGATACAAATTTCCTTCAAGACAAGCTCTGCAAGCAAGGAAGCTCTCGGTCTCTCTCTCTCTTCAAGCAAGGAAGCTCTCTTAAAGAGTTCTCAAGCCTCCTTCATCTACGCTTGAAGTCTACAAAGAACAAAGCTCTGTTGGATCAAGCTAAAACGCCCCATAAGAGTTCTTCAACAACACTTTGAAGACAAATCAAAGGTACTCTTCAAAGCATCAAATCACCAAATCTCGCTAAGCTCTGTTGGATCAAGCCTAAACGCTCCATAAGAGTTCTTTAGCAACACTTTGAAGACGAATCAAAGGTACTCTTCAAAGTATCAAATCACCACATCTCGCTTCGCAATATACGCCCAAATTCGCGTTCTTGCAAAGCACAAATCTCGGATTGATTACTCAAATAAATCAAGTCACCATACATCAAAACCAAGGGAAGAATCAGAGGATTGTCTTGTTCTTTTGAAAGAATATATTACGTAGAGATTGTACCCATTCATATATTTAATAAAATCATATATTTGTACACGCGTGCTTGTTTAATTTCAGGTGCTCAAAATTGTGTCTACAAATTTCTGGCGACTCCACTGGGGAAATCTCTACCTCTCATCTCTTCCATTCAAGAAAGAATTTTCAACAAACTCTCAATGACAACTAGGAGGAACATGATCACCATTGTCGCTTCGAAAAGCAACAAGGCCACTGATTCAAGTCACCAACATACTATTGAAGATTCTTCAACCCCGCCATTGAAAACAAAATCCATCGTCGAGTTGTATGATCAAACTAAGCCAACTCTCAAGTTGACATCAACTTCGAATGCAAGAGGGGCATAGGATCTCACCTCAAAGATGAAGCCACAAGCAACTCCACTACAAGAGTCAAGTGGGGTGCGCGAAATTCTCTTCGGCACTCAAGGCGACTTCGACAATTCACCCATGGAAACTTCTTCGCGTCAATCACCAAGTAAGGCTTCGGGTTTTGGCACCATGTCAGTGATGATGACCGAGACAACATCTTTAGAGGATCAAGTGGCTACCTTGACAAAACTCGTCGAGGGGCTTTCGACTTCACTCAAGCCAAAAGACCACGATATAACAAAGTTGATGAACAAGCTTAAGAGCATGAACGAAGGAGGCCAAACCTCGGCTACCAAGGCTTTACAAGTAGATCAATTAGATGTCATTGAGGATTCTACAATCGGAGCTGCAAGGAATATACACGGTATTACTGATGGTATTTTTACCATGAATCAACTGAAAGAACTTATCAAGGAAGCCATCACGGACCAAGTAGAAAGCTCAGTTCAACCCTCATATTCTTATGTAAAGTCGTACACCTAACGAATTGACCTGCTAAGGATGCCTCCGAACTATCAACCACCAAAGTTTCAACAATTCGATGGCAAAGGAAATCCTAGGCAACATATAGCTCACTTTGTGGAGACTTGCAACAATGCCGGAACTAAGGGCGATCTCATGGTAAAACAGTTTGTTCGTTCCTTGAAAGGTAATGCCTTTGATTGGTACACTGACTTGGAGTCTGGCTTGATCGATACTTGGGAGCAACTAGAGCGCGGGTTTCTTAACCGCTTTTACAACACTCGTCATGTGGTTAGCATGATTGAACTCACTAATACACGTCAATGGAAGGAAGAGCTTGTCATTGACTACATTCATCGGTGGAGAAACCTTAGCCTCAACTGTAGAGATCGGCTCACCGAAACTTCAGCGCTAGACATGTGTATTCAAGGGATGCATTGGGGACTACGCTATATTTTACAAGGTATCAAACCAAAGTCTTTTGAAGAATTGGCTACTCGAGCACACGACATGGAACTTAGCATTGCGGCGGCTGAAAGCTCATCATTACCTATGCAAGAGCCAATGAGAAATAAGCTTGAAGGTCATAGATTTGAAAAGAGCACTTCAAAGGTCGAGGGAAATAAATCTTTAGTAGTTAACTCGACTGCAATAAGGGTACCAGCTGGAGTTAAGAGGAATGATCGGGCGACATCGGCTACTTTTCAAAAAGGTGAAATAAAGAAACCATCCATGAAAGAGCGACAAGAAAAGGTGTATCCATTCCCCGACTCAGACATATCTAGGATGCTGGATGATTTGCTTGAGGCAAATATCATTGAGTTACCGGAGGTGAAACGCCCCAATGAAGCAAACCAAATGGACAATCCAAACTATTGCAAATACCATTGCTTGATCAGTCATCCCGTAGAGAAGTGCTTTGTGCTGAAAGATAAGATCATGAGGCTACACGAGAATGGGGATATCGTTTTCGATGATGAAGTAGCAACCTCTAATATCACAACCATGGTCAATTTAGGACCACGCCAGTCACTCCCTACAATAAGTTTTGGCTCCTTTGAACCTATAGAGCTTGGAATCATTTTGCCTATGAGCTTCATTGCATCCTCAAGTCAAACTCCATGTATAACCCTCGCACCTCATGTTGACAACTCGAAACCTGATTCATCTGAAAATTATGATGACGAAGGATGGATTTTAGTCATACATAGAAGAGGAAGGAAGAGGCGCATGCAGATGACAAAGCCAGCTAGAATGAGGATCTCGACGGTGAGGAAGCTAATTGAGCCGATACGCCGAAAGATTCAACGAAAATCCATACCAGTTAAAAATAAGGGTTTTTCAGCTCAAAGTCTAAGGAAGCTTGTTACACTGGATGGGTACATGCCAATAGAGACGAGAAGGATTGAAAATGCACTTGCTGCTTGCTATCATATTGATGAAGAGAAAACTCTTATTGAACCTGTCATGAAGGAAAGTCATGCTCACTCTTCAAACTTGGCTCATGGTGTTTGCATAACAGAGATATCCTTCAACGACGAAGACTTGTTGCTTGGATCAAAACTCCATAATCAGTTGCCGTTCATTAAAGGATATGTTGATGAAAAGATGGTGAATCGTATCTTGGTGGATGATGGCTCGGCGGTCAATATACTACCTCTTAAGACTATGAAAGAGCTGGGGATTCCTATGGATGAACTCTTCCCAAGTCATCTGATGATTCAAGGTTTTAATCAAGAAGGGCAAAACGCCATAGGAAAGATAAGGCTTGCGATACACATGGAAGATATGAAGTTCAATGCACTTTTCCATGTCATAGATGTCAAAACTACTTATAATATGCTACTTGGACGACCATGGATACATGAAAATGGTATCATCTCCTCAACGCTCCACCAATGTTTTAAGTATTGCCAAGATGGGGGCAACAAATTCCTCTCCAAATGGGATGGCCTTTATGTGGTTCAAGAAGTCTACACCAATGGAGCTTACAAAATTGTCGATGAGAATGGATTGAGGATTGGGCCTATCAACGGCAAATTCTTGAAAAGATACTATGCTTGAAATCTGATGTAGCTCCTGGCCCGCACGAGCTAAAACTGTGAAAGGCACAAAAAAAAAAAAAACAAAATTGAACTACGTTATGACTTGATCCTTTATCCACAAAGGTACGTAGGCAACTCAGAATTCATTCTGAGTACAGTCACGCAAAAAAAAAAAAACCTCTTTGACAAAAAAATATATTTTGAAATACGCTGTGACTTGATCCTTTATCCATAAAGGAAAGAAAATAATATGGTGATCTCTGCTCAAATGCTGAAGGTTATGATTTCTCTTAAGAAAATTCTCCATCATACGCCTTGAGGAATTACTCTAACTCGGTCTTGCTGCGCTGCAACATCCAAAGCTCACCTTCACTGTCAAAGCAAAAAAAAAAAAATTGCCTTCTAGTCGTTGAGATGTTGTTGTGCATAAGAGAACGATTTGGAATATTGCTATAGGTAAGTCACCTGCATAAGTCTTTAAGAGATGTCAAGATTTTTCTTGTTTCAAAACGCGACATAAGCTGGAGAGATGTCTCTTGACATGTTCGTTTAAGACTACCTCAAATATGATCAATGAGATGACCTGAAGAGCTTCAAAGTATGCTTCAAATGGCTTCAGATTTGGTATGGTTCCTCCAAACATGAGTAGGTGATATAATGAGTAAGATGTCACCATAAGTGCTTCAGAAAATTAATGTTTGAAATGGCATCTTCTTCGAGAGGAAATGACTTAATTCCAGCCGTTGCTTCAGCTTTAAACACTGACGGATCAAGTTCCTTTGCTGGGGCAAAACCAATAGAAACTCGAGGAAAATTTACAGTTAATAAGAATGGTAGCATCAGTGGAGTTAGTTCCTCATTGGATATCTTTTTCAAGTTCGAGAAATATTCCTCCGTCAAGCTTTCCTGCCTCAACTTCTGATATGCAAGAACAGATAGGGACCAAATGAAGGATCCAACTATACAACAAATGTTCATATCAATGATGAAGTATCTAAGCCTAGAGAACATGGCTACCATAAGTGAGCACCTCGGAATAAACTCTCAAGAAGATGAAGATAAAGCTCAATAGGCCATGTCATCTTTATCACCAGAGGACTCAGATAAAACGATATGATGGGCTGATAGGATCTAAAAAGAAGCTGAAGGTGCAAAGAAGGCACACGTTGCTGATGCAACTGTCGCAGATAAAACCCAATAGGTTAATGCAACGTTTGTTGAATTTGCTACATGAAGTGTTTGAGCTTGTTGGTGGGAGAAACCACTTGTGGTGGTTTTGAAACACTCGGAGGGGATAAAACACACTGTTTTATTTCAAGAAACAAATAGCTTACAAACACAAAAAGCTTAATACACGCCCTCTCTCTTTCTCTCTAGTGTTTCTCTCTAATCTCTCCACACAGAATAGCATAAGCTCAGCTTGCTATTTATACATGAATTCAAAACAAGATATTTCAACCTTCAAGTGTGAAGGCGGCTGCGGCTGGTGGCTGGTGGCTGGTCGGTCACAGCTGGTGGCTGGCTGGCTGGTGGTTGTCTTCCTTGACCTTCTAGATTGAGTTTAGTATTCAACATATCTCCCCTTTAAACTCAATCGAGAGATATCATGCCAAGCATGAACTTTAATCGGATAAATACTTCTCTCTTCAAAGGCTTTGTGAAGATGTCTGCAACTTGATCATTTGTGTTGCAAGATATCAGTTGGACTTCTTCATTCTTCACATGTTCCCGGATAAAGTGATGACGTGTATCAATATGTTTGCTCCTTTCATGATATATTGGATTCTTTGCCAATGCGATTGCTGATCGATTGTCAATATAAATCTCCGTAGGATTTTCTTGAGGAAATCCCAAAAACTTCAGCATATTCCTTAACCATATTGAATGGCATACGACTGAGTTGGCAGCAACATACTTAGCTTCACAGCTTGATAATGTGACAATCGATTGCTTCTTGGATGACCATGTGAAAGATGTGTCTCCCATGAAAAAGACAAACCTTGTTGTGCTTTTCCTTTCATCCAAATCTCTACCCCAATCACTATCCGAGTAGCCTACAAGATTAAAGTCTTTACTTGAGGTATAAAACATACCTTCATTCATTGTGCCTTTGATGTAGCGAAGAATTCTCTTGGCTGCATTCAAATGAGACTGGTCTGGTGTCTCCACGTATCTGCTGACAAGACCAACTCCATAGAGTATATCCGGTCTGGTACATGTTAAGTACCTTAAGCTTCCTACTAAGCTTTTGAAGTAAGTTGGATCAACATTTCCAACTTTACTTTTCCTCAATTCCACTCCATTCTCAACTGGAGTTGATACCGGATTGCATCTTTCCATCTTGAACCTTTCAAGAATATCTTTGGCGTAACCGCTTTGGGATACAAAAATCCCTTCTTCTTTCTGCGTTACTTCCAAGCCAAGAAAATGTGACATTAGACCAATGTCAGTCATCTTAAACTCATGTACCATGTTTTGTTTGAAGTCGTCAAACATGGTAGGGTTGTTGCCGGTGAATATCAAATCATCAACCTACAGGCACGCAAATAAGATGCTGCCATCTGCTCCTTTCTTCACATATATGGCGTGTTCATATGGACATTTCTCAAATCCATTATCTTGAAAATACCGGTCAATTCTGGTATTCCAAGCACGCGGAGCTTGCTTCAAACCGTAGAGAGCTTTCTTCAACTTGTATACTTTGCCTTTATTTTCAGCATCAATGTATCCAAGTGGTTGTTCAACATAGATCTCTTCTTCTAGGAAGCCATTCAGAAATGCTGACTTCACATCGAGTTGATAGATCTTCCATCTATGTTGTGCAGCTAGTGAGATCATCAGTCTGATTGTCTCTAGCCGGGCTACTGGAGCAAATACTTCTCCATAGTCAATGCCTTCTCTCTGTTTGTAGCCTTTAGCCACTAATCTGGCTTTGTATCTTTGCACTTCTCCTTTTGCATTTTTCTTTGTCTTGTAGACCCATTTGACACCTATTGCTTTCTTGTTTTCTGGTAGATAAGTCAGCTTCTAGGTATCATTCTTCTCAATGACATGTATTTCTTCATCCATTGCTTTAATCCATTTCTCTTCTGTGACAGCTTCATTGAAGCTTAATGGGTCACTATCTGCAAAGAAACAAAACAAATTTGTATCTTCCATTACTTGAGTGGCATCGTACAGCTCTTCAAGATTTCTCATCCTTCTTGGTTCTTCTGATGAGGATGCTGATGGTGGTGTTGATGATGATGCTCCTGGTGTGTTCCTCCTGTTGAATACAGGGAATCTGTGTACCGGACTTTGTGGTTCAGCTGCTGGCACAATCGGTTCTTCGACAAGTACTGTTGGTACTTCTTAACCTTCAAGGATCAAATCAATGTTGATCCATATGACTGCTTCTTCATCATCAGTCCATTCCCAAGATTTATCTTCTTCAAAGATAACATCTCTACTCATGATTACCTTCTTTGTGATGGGATTATACAGCTTGTATCCCATCCTTCTCTCACCATATCCCACAAAGATGCATCTCTCGCTTTTATCATCGAGCTTTCTCCTTCTTGCATCTGGGATCTTTGCATATGCCACACACATCTGTGTGCACTAACTCCAGTGACCTCTTTGCTTTCTAGTTGACTTCTTTGGCAAAACTGGATCTGTGATGTTTGCTGAGGACACAACTCTTACAGACTTCATCTGGATGATCAATGTGAGGCATACCTTTGACCATCTTCTTGCTTGCTAGCATCTTCAAGCTCGTGAAATTCAGATGTCCAAGCCTCAGGTGCCAGAGCCATTCTTCACTGTTGGTGATGGCACTCAAACACCTTGCTGCATCATACTGGATGTTCAAAGGAAACATCCTATTCTTGGACATTTTCACATAGGCAATTAATCTCCAATTGTTGTCTCTAATTGTCAGATGACAATTCTTCGAGTAAAAAGTATAACCCCTCTCCAAAAGTTGACCTAAGCTGATCAGGTTCTGCTTTATGGCTGGGATATAATAAACATCGGCCATGTAGCTGGAATCGCCGTTCTTCAACTTGATTGGGATGCTGCCTTTACCTTTGAACGGAACCTTTGAGGTATCTCCAAAAGTAACTAGACCTTGCTTGGTCTCATCTAGATCACCAAATAACTCTCGGTAGCTGCACATGTGATTGCTGGCTCCAGTATCTAGATACCATATATTTTCCTGTTTCTCGCCAAGTTCTTGTTGGACAAGAAATGCAGCTTCTTCTCTGTCATCCTTCTCTGCATAGTTGACTTGCTCACGTATCTCTAACGGAGCTTTCCTTCGGCATTCAGTGCTATAGTGCCCAAATTGATTGCAACTATAACATTGGATATTCCTCTTGTCACGGTTATTGTAACCGCCTCCTCTTCCTCTAGGAGTGAATGCTTGTTGTCCTCGACCTCCTCTGGTGGTGTTTCTACCACCTCTTCCTCTAAAGCTTGTATTCCAAGAACCTCTTCCTTGGAATATCTGGAATCCTCCTCTGGATTGTTGACTTCCTGCTTGAGTGGTATATCCACTTGTTGAAGTCTCCCCTTGCTCATATCTGTCCTTGAGAGACAGCTTTGCTTGTAAGGCATGCTCGATGGCCTTATCTCCATTTCGCTTTACAATCTTCTGCTCATGAGCTTGCAAAGAACTCATAAGTTCATCCACTGTCAACTTGTCCACTTCCTTGGACTCTTCAATGGCGACAACAACAAAATCAAATTTTGGATCTAGGGATCTCAAAATTTTCTCAGTAATTCGAGAATCTATGATGGCTTCTCCATTTCTCCTCATCTGATTGACTATCACCATAATCCTTGTGTGATAATCAGAAATAGATTCTGAGGACTTCATTTGCAATAACTCAAATTTACCTCGCAAAGATTGAAGACGAATCTTCTTGATTCTGTCAGCACCTTTGTATTTTTGTTGGAGAGCCTCCCATATGTCTTTTGATGTTTCAGCGGAAGCTATGATCTCGAATATATCTTCATCAAGACCTTGGTAGATGATGGTCTTTGCTTTGTTGTCCTTCTTTCTGTTGACTTTTAGAGCTTGCTTCTGTGCCTCTTGTAGAGCATCTTCTGCTTCTTTGGACTCTGGTTCATCATAACCATGTTGTACAATATCCAAACACTCTTGTGAACCAAGAAATGCTTTCAATCTGATGCACCAACTATCATAGTTGTCTTTGGTCAGCTTCGAGATGAGTGTATGTGTACCTTCTGTAGTCATTTTGCTCTTTTAATGACTATATCTCCTTCTGGGAGTTGAATTTGGCAAAACGGACACTGTAGATCGATCCGGAATGGTCTAAATAGTCGGGAACCGGTCTGACTTTGTATAAATCAGGTCAGAAAATGGGTGAACCGGTCCAGAAACCAATTCTGGGCGTCGGGCGGTTCGCTGGGTTGAACCGGGAATATTCTGTGGAATATTCTATCGGCTCGGCTGCAGCTAAAGATCGGCTCGGCTGGAAGCTCGGCTGGAAGCTCGGCTGGATATCGGCTTACACGGCTCGAATATGGCTCGTGTGTACGGCACTCGTCTTCTTCCTCTGGAGCGCGTGGGTGCGACTGGGCTACAGTTACAGAACTTTCAGGAGGCGCGTGTGGGCTACCTCCGTCTCCGATGAAGCTGATTCTTGCGTCAGTGAGTTCGTATGGATGAGCTCTACACTGTGGAGTGATAAAAACTTGTTTGTGACAACTTTGAAAATTCGGATATCTCCCAAAACACTTCTGTTTTCTGACGAACGGGGCTCCGATACCAATTGTTGGTGGGAGAAACCACTTGTGGTGGTTTTGAAACACTCAGAGGGGATAAAACACACTGTTTTATTTCAAGAAACAAATAGCTTACAAACACAAAAAGCTTAATACACGCCCTCTCTCTTTCTCTCTAGTGTTTCTCTCTAATCTCTCCACACAGAATAGCATAAGCTCAGCTTGCTATTTATACACGAATTCAAAACAAGATATTTCAACCTTCAAGTGTGAAGGCGGCTGGTGGCTGGTGGCTGGTCGGTCACAGCTGGTGGCTGGCTGGCCGGTGGTTGTCTTCCTTGACCTTCTAGATTGAGTTTAGTATTCAACAGAGCTTGCATAAAAAGCATTAATGTAGATTAACTGAGCCAACTGCAATGCATGCTTTGTTAATTAATGTTGCTGCTGATGATGAAGAAGAGTTGTGAGGATAACCAAGGATTGATGGAATATTTTTTCTCCACCAAATGGAGATGAATTTAATTTGCACAGGCACTAAAACAGAGCTCTTGGATTGCTGAGATGATTGGCCGCCTTTGTTACTTGTGCAGCTGGGTGTCCTTGGAGTTCCACTGTACTCTTAGAAATCGACGTTGTAGGGGAACCATTCACCATTGGAGGAGACGAGGATTGGTCACTACTGGGACCTGGTTGCCCTTATGAAGAAGCATATAATTTTTAGCTGGCTGCAAAAGATATATGTGTATTACCTTGTTGGGTTCTGCCTTGTTGCTGAGGAAAGTTTGATGATGATGATGATGAAATGTGGTCTGAATAAACACTTCCTTTACAAGTTGCTGGTGTTTTACTACGAGTGGAAGCTGCAGCTACAACTGCAAATTGTCGCTACTTTTAAGACTGAAGGATTTGTTGATTCTGTCGCTACTGCTGCAACAGCTTCGTGTTAATTCAATGAGAAGATGAAAGTGAGTCCATGCAAAATATTACTATGATCATCAGGGGGCAGGACTTGCTGAAGAAAAATCTGCAAGGACATAGATACAAAAAAAAAATATTATACAGGGACATATATCTTTCTTGTCACCGATGCTTTAAGAGATTATACAAGGACGGTTAGTGACTTGTCGCTCCTGCTATCTGAACCAGAGAATGGATTTCCAATCCACACTCTAAGAATAAGCACCTGAGATCAGGAGAGAAAACTAATGCACTTCGTAAAAAAAAAAAAAAGACATTATGCATGAGTTGAACAAGAAATTAGGTACTTGTTAGAATTGATGCAAACAAGGAGATAGATATGAAAGTGCTTCGGAATGCTAATGAGGAGCTCCAATCAATCACGGGTGGTTTTGAGTTAAGGCTGCATGGTCTTCCCGACCAATTGAAATTGAAAGAGCATCAGATAGAACATACGTTGATGAATCTAAGGATAAATCCAGATTGCTTGAATGGCAGAAGAAGCTGGATGAAGAACATGGGTGCACGAAGCATTGGATCCGACAAATCAGTGCAAGGTCACCCTCGTTTAAAAAAAAACATTATATATGTTGACGTGAAATGGACTTCTGTAGAACTGAGATGGTAGAATTGCTTTGGCCTTCATGTGTGAATTCTAGGTCCGTGAAAAAAAAGAGGCGCCTTGAACTAGCAGCTTTCACAAATGTAATCCAGAGCTGGGAGAACATATATATCATAACTCATCAAATTCAGGGCTGATAGTATATCATAATTTGTGGTGCCAATGATTAGAGAGCATTGATGACAAGGATGTTGAATCTCTTGCAGCAACTTCAACCGTAAACACGCCTGATGGACAAGGAAATCATAATTCTAGACCACTGGTTGGAAGATCACGTATACTCACGCATCATGAAGCCTTGGAAACTTTGGAAGTTTTTCCACGGATGGTTTATTATACACACAGTTGAAATCCAAGTTGAGATTGCAGTGTTGACAATGGTAAAAAAGGAATAATCATGTGAATCCGCCTACAGCAGACGTTGCTTCCAATTTCATAGACGTTCGAATCAAGATAATTTGATCATAATAAAGGTTGTTTTACGAGCTTTGGTTAAAAGTTTACAGATTACTTCACCTGCATAAACTCAGAATTGTGTCTTGTATATATACAAAAAACAAAAGGAAGGAAACCTGCAATTGTAAAACAAATACTGGAGAGCTATGCATACCTGCTAGGACCGTCGCCCGTCGGTGATGCTGAGCTGCTAGGTGGATGCTATACAGTTAATGAAGGAACAGAAGGACTGCTAAGTTGGTGACAAAAAAAAAAAGACAATGTAGTTGCCTTTTATAGCCACACTATAGACCGTTGCCTGATTACAAAAGAAGAAAAAAAAACTCGTATTCTGTGATAGAAAGGTCGGCTATGCAAGTTGCTTTTCCTCTTATGAAACAAGAGCAATAATTCTTGTTCAGTTCTGCAAATTTTTCCTATTCAAGTCATAGCGAAAAAAGCGATAATTCCTGTTCGATTCCGCAATCTTCATTTACCCTCTCTCGGCAGTTCATTCAGGAAACAAAGGATGCGACATGCTACCCAAGACAAAGTTTTCCTGTACTGTTGAAAAGGCAAACTATCTTTCCTAACTTGAAAAGCATTTGATTAGTCTTTGCTCTCAATCGGTTAAAAATACAAGGAATTATAAAGGAAAGAGCATTTGAACGTGAATGAAGCAAGCAAATAATTCATCAAACAATGAGGGCACGCATATCTAGAGAAGAAAGAGAATATGAATCAAAATCTTTAATTTGTGATAATTCATTAACCACTAGCTGGAATCACGAACGGATTGCGTCGTTGGATTCAGAACAATGAGCTCTTCAAAACAAGATGTTACAGTGACCACTTCCGATGAAAAAAAAAAAAATTTCCTGCATGCCGGTCAAAGTATTGGTTGCTATTCGAGTATAAAGATAAATTTTGTTTGGTCCTCAAATATGCAACTGTTTCAAATAAGGTATTAAACTTAGATATTCTATCATTTGATTTGATAAATTTCAATAAGATTGGTACATAAATTTCCAATTTTGACTATCATATTTTATTTCACAATAAGATTTATCTATTTATTGTGAAAATCTAATATGATCAAATCAAATTTTAGTCGAAAGTATAAAACTCTCTCAACCATATTTTTCGAGACATGCCCACTTGTTTTGAAAGTAAGTGAACTTGTTTCGAGGGGGCATCTGTAGAAACACAAATTTTCTACCAATTAAATTTCGCCTTGTGTTATTTTATTCTTTAAAAGAAAGGATAAAATAAAATTGAAATAAATGACATGGAAAATAAATGAGCCTTCATATATTTCTTGGCCAATGAAAAGTTG
This sequence comes from Populus trichocarpa, assembly GCF_000002775.5. Taxonomy (NCBI): domain Eukaryota; kingdom Viridiplantae; phylum Streptophyta; class Magnoliopsida; order Malpighiales; family Salicaceae; genus Populus; species Populus trichocarpa. Next base: position 9,569,800 of record NC_037302.2, on the reverse strand, counting down.
ACACTTGGGATGAGATATTCAAGATATCTTGTCATAAATACAAGATCCCATCAGATATCTCTTCATAAATGCAAGATCCCGTCAATAAATATCAACCAATAAAATTATACCATGTGGCATTGGAAAAGGACCTGAGAGCCCTTACAGATCTCTATAAATAGAGGGCCTCAACCTAAAGGAAGGAGGATTCCGGGAGATACAAATTTCCTTCAAGACAAGCTCTGCAAGCAAGGAAGCTCTCGGTCTCTCTCTCTCTTCAAGCAAGGAAGCTCTCTCAAAGAGTTCTCAAGCCTCCTTCATCTACGCTTGAAGTCTACAAAGAACGAAGCTCTGTTGGATCAAGCTAAAACGCCCCATAAGAGTTCTTCAACAACACTTTGAAGACAAATCAAAGGTACTCTTCAAAGCATCAAATCACCAAATCTCGCTAAGCTCTGTTGGATCAAGCCTAAACGCTCCATAAGAATTCTTTAGCAACACTTTGAAGACGAATCAAAGGTACTCTTTAAAGTATCAAATCACCACATCTCGCTTCGCAATACACGCCCAAATTCGCGTTCTTGCAAAGCACAAATCTCGGCTTGATTACTCAAATAAATCAAGTCACCATACATCAAATCCAAGGGAAGAATCAGAGGATTGTCTTGTTCTTTTGAAAGAATATATTACGTAGAGATTGTACCCATTCATATATTTAATAAAATCATATATTTGTACACGCGTGCTTGTTTAATTTCAGGTGCTCAAAATTGTGTCTACACCTGCATTATTGCTTTTTTGTTCCACTAGAAATTGTTTCTGATGTTTTTGACATTTACAAATAATGCAAGGTCCTATCCTGGTACTACTACATCTGCTTGGTGTGGCCTTGTTAAGTTAATTGGGTATTTGCATAATGTTTCCAGGCTGATGCTTTCGAAAGCCAGCGTGTACAATCTTATGGCATTGATATCACCTGGAAAGTGATAGTTTATTTAAATAAAACAGACTTTACCAAGGTGATGGAAACAATGCTATACTGCCCTGACAAATAAATGTATAAATGACATGCGAGAGTTGAATTGGTTTTGCTTACATCATTGTGCATAGAACTGCTTATTTCCTTTTCTGAAGAATGTTCTTTGTACGCTTAAGTGAACTAGACTCTTTAAGTGTTCAATGGTTCTCATCAACCATTTGTGAAAGAAAAAAAAAGTCTGTTAATTTTATTGGTTTGCCATTCCAACAGGGGTTGGTTCCCCTTTAAATTGTGCATGCAACTTTGTTAGCAAACCTCTTATCTTGGTAGGCAGAGTTTATCTGTGTTGTGACTTCAGATAATAACAAAGTTTTCTGTATTCCCGGGAGTAATAATCCTAACCATCATTTAAGGTTAGTTGACAGAATATCTTTCTTGCTTATTTCTTAGTTCATATGAACCAAACCTGCCTCATTCCTCCCCTCATGAGAGGTAGTTAAGTAGTGTATGATCCCTATTACTGGTTTCAAGATATGACTATCACTGTGTATATGTCTATACTTAGTTTAGCTGAGAGTTCAAACAAGTGTTTATGGGGTTAAACTTTTTTCTTAGGAACATCACTTTATTCTCGTATTTCAAATCTGATTTTGATATATTGTTCTATATATAATCACTTTTTTAGTAATCGTTTTCAATCATAATTTGTTTTGCAGATATAATCGATGAATTGGTGAAGAATGGGAAAGAGATAGAGGCTGTATATTTTGCTTCTGAATCTGGTTTGACGAAAATATTTTCTCCTGTATCTCTACTCAAGTCATATCTTAAGAATTCCAAGAAGATCACAACTACTGTCTTGAAGAATGGCAATTATAGTGCAGCTGCAACGGTGTGTCTAATCTCTATCTATATTGTGTAATTCTAATGACATGAAACATTTGAGTCTGCAAGATTCTTAGTAATTTTTTTGCAGGATGAGTCAAGTACCTTGGAGTTGAATTCTATTAAAGCAATCATCAAATGTGTGGAAGATCATAAGCTTGAATCAGAATTTTCCCTTGACAGCTTGAGAAAACGTGCTTCTCTGCTTGAAAAAACCAAAGCAGAGAGGAAGAGGGGTACGTCAGCTGCCACTGCTACCAAGTCTCAAAACAAGCGAGGCCATGGTTCCAGTGGTGCCCGGGACAGTGGACCTCCTCCTTATCGTCAAGCCAAAGCTGCCAAATTTTCGAACAATTATTCCTCTTTCAGCCGCAGGAATGCTCCTCCCCCTGCACAGCATAGCCCGGCTAGAAGATATTCTGGGCCATTCCACTACCCTAGCCAGAGTGTCTATGAGGGCCCTGCAGCAGCCCCGTATGCATCAACTTATGGTATCTCCCACGCTCAAAGCCCTTCTGCAATCTCTCAGCAACCCTACCATCACTCTCAAAGCTCCAGTACAATTCCTCAACAACTCTACTCACAGCCAGCGGAGAACATGAGTGCTGCCGGTTTCCGTGCCAGTGGTTCTTATGGAAGCCAGACCAGTTATGGGGCATATGATTACGGCTCTGCTGCACCCGTTACTTACCAACCTTCATCCTACACTCAATAAGATGGGAGAAACCTAGCCAGATGTTAAGATTTTTATTTTTATTTTTATTTGGTCTCTATGATTTCTGGATGTGGCCCTCTAATTTTGGGACCCGCCCCCTTCATCTCCCTTTCCCGTATAAAAGTTTTTTTTTTTTGTCTTGTCTCATGACTGGATCTGATGCCCATGCCTGTAACGCTGATTACCTTTATATGGAGCTCAAGCTGGATGTGATTTCCGTGCTGTGAGTTTTAAATGGTTTGGCTATCGAGCGTTGTATTCTTTCCACTTCTTTCCATGATTGGAGTCGCCATTGGGTACCTATGCTTGTTTTTTTGCCAAATTTTGGTTAATCAAACCAATTTCGTTTGCTGCTTGCACTTTTTTAGGTGTAGTATCTTCTTATTAGAAGGAAGAAATGAATAACAAGGAACATGTAAAATAAAGAATTCATTGATCTATTATCAATTAATAGATTGGCATGCCTAACAGGAAAATCATAACAATTTAGTAATCATGCTAAAAATTAGTTGATTTAAAGCAATTGATCTATTAAGGCAAAGGTCTGGTGCTCGATTGATGCCCAATTTATCTAAATATGTTTAAATTAAGTTGATTTAAAGCAATTAAAGCTTAAAGGACTGAATTTGATTATGAAACAAATATAGGAGACTGGAATTAATGGGTATAGTTAAAAAAATGTAGCAGCTTTGGCGGCACATGCAACCTTTTCTAGCGGCCAACCCACTCTTCCATTGTGGCGATTGATGCATCTTAGAATTCTTTTCCTGTAGGGGTTGCACATGTATTCTTATTTTTGGTGGTGTGTAGTTGGTCTTATTTTCTTTATTTGTTTTCATATTTTCCCTCTCTTATCTTCAAATTTCATACTAGTCATTTCAAATTTCATAGTTGTCCTTTTATTTTATTATTATTTCAAATTTGGTCCCTTTTTTATTACTAAGTTTTTGTTCTAGGTCTTTTTCTAAAATGTAAAATTATTTTCAATTTCGATATTCAATAAAAAAAGTGCAAGTTGTCCTTTTATTTTATTTTTCAATTTTGATCCATATTTTTTTAATTCTTATTTTTAGTTTTTGATTCTATAGTGAAATTAAATTTTCCTTTCAATTTCATCCTCTAATTTGTTTTTATTTCTAATTTTATTCTCATTCTTTTGGTTGTTTTTTTTTAGAGCCTTTTGTAAAATTAATTTTTTTAATTTAATTCTTCAGCATGTGGTTAGTTAGGAATTAAACTTTATGTTTTTTTTTATATATAGGATGATCATGGTTTCATGAACCAAGTCATATATTTTAAAAATTAACCCGGGTTAACATCGTTCTTTTATTTATTGAGTTTTTTTCTACACAATTTTTAGTTTTCATTTTCATCCTTTAATTTTTTTTTTAAAAAAAATTGGGCTTTATGATTTTTTTTTTCTTTCAATTTAGTTATCCTGATTTCATTACTAGGACCACGAGTTTGATGGGGGTAGCTCATGCATCTCAACATTCTTTCCTACAGGGGTGGCACATGTATTCTCATTCTCGGTGGTGTGTTGTCAGTGTTATTTTCGTTATTCTTTCCTTATTTTCTCTCTCTTCTCCTCAAAATTCACGATAGCCATTTTAAATTTCATAGTTGTTCCCTTATTTTATTGTTATTTCAAATTCGACCATTCTTTTTTTAATTACTAAGTTCTTGTTCTGGGTCCTTTTTTAAAATTAAAAATTATTTTTCATTTCATCATTCAATAAAAATTGCAAGTTGTCCTTTTATTTTATTTTTTAATTTGGTCCATATTTTTTTAATTTCTATTTTTAGTTTTTGATTGAAATGAAATTGTCCTTTCAATTTCACCATCAATTCAAAAATGCCAAATCTCTATTTTTTTTATTTCTACTTTTGTTCTCATCTTTTGGTTGCTATTTTTTCTTGTTTTAGAGCCTTTTATAAAATTAATTTTTTTAATTTAATTCTTCAATATGGTGTTAGTTAGGAATTGGGTTCTGTGTTTTTTTATAGGGTGATCATTGTTTTATGAACCAAGTCATATATTTTAAAAATTAACCTGGGTTAACATTGTTCTTTTATTTATTAGGGTTTATTTTTCTCAACATAATTTTTCATTTTCATTTTCATCATTCAATTTTTTTTAAAAAAATTGATCTTCATGATTTATTTATTTTTTTTCTTTTAATTCAGTTATCCCTATTTCATTATCAAGACCACATGTTTGACGAGTTTTTTTTGGATCGTTACTTTTTTAATTTAGAATTTTATTAGTTTCATCCTTGAACATTTGGTTCCCTTTATAATTAAGTTTCGTAATTTTTTCTAATTTACTTTCTATTGGGTTATGTCATTCTTATAATCTGGATTATAAGGTTTGGTAGGCTTGTTGGGTTTACTGGTGTTTCTTTTTTTTTTTCCTGCCATTCTTCTAAAATGATTTCCTTTCAATTTTATTTTTCTATATTTGATTTTTTTAGGAATAGGGTTCTATTATTTTTTTTTTTGCTTTTTATATGCTTATCCCAGTCTAATAAACCGACTTGCAACTTTAACATGCACACTCGTATAGATTTAAGTTTTTTTTTTATTTCTCCGATTTCAATCTTTAATATTTGGTTGGCTCGGAACTAAGCTCCATTACTTTTTTTTCTTTTTTGTTGATGTTTTTATAAGTTCTCATCCAAACTTTTTTTTGTTTGATTCAATCTATTTACCCTTCTTTGTTTTATCATCTAATTAAATGTTATCAGCTTATTTGACTTTGTACTTTGTCACAAAGATTTTTAACTGTTTTAGAGCACAATTTCAATATTCGGACAATTTTATTAGCTAATATTTTTTTCATTTAACTTATTTGACTTTTTTCATAACCCAATTTTTTACCCTTTTATTTTATTATTATTATTACTATTATTTTATTTACTGAAAAATGATAATAAAAAAATAAAAAAATGATGATGAAAAACAAATAAAAAAAAATGAAGAATAAATTAAAATTTGGGTTAAAGGCAACATGATTGAAAGTTTTGAGACTTAATTAAGCTTAGAATTAATTTAATTAATCAAATCAAGGGCTTAATTGGAGAATTGATAAGTTTTGAAACTTATTTGAGCTTGGAATTAATTTAATTAATGAAATCAAGGACTTAATTGAAGAAATACCAAAGTTTGGGGCAAATTGGGGGCCAAATTACAGCAGATTAAAGTCCAAGGACTAGCTTGTAAAAAGCGCGGAAATACAGGGGTCCAATTATAATTTACCCAGGGACTTGATTACACGATTTCATAACTTCAGTGACCAGATTGAAAATGTCTATTCCCATCACACAAACGGCGCCGTTTTTAGAATTTGTTAATCGCCTTCTTCGTCTTCCTCCTCAGGAGCCGTTGCTGGAGTAAAGGATGGAAGCCGTTTCAAATCTCTGGCTATAAAGCCAGAGAAGATGAGATGGCGCAGGAAAAAAAAAACTGAAGAAGAAAACAGAGGGGGAACGGCAGGAACAGAGAGAAGAGACCCAGAAAAAAAAGAAAAGGCAAAAAACCCAGGGAGAGAGGAACGAGAACCAGAGAAAAAAACACAGGAGACGAACACAAAAAAAACCCAGGAGACACAGACGAAGAGAGAAAAACAGAGAGAGACGGAGAGAAAAAAAGCACCGGGAAGAAAAGAGACACAAAGAAACCAGAGGAACTCTTAGTTTTTTTTTTTTTTTTTCCAGAAATCCCATAACAGAAACTAGCCTTCCCTCACCAGAGGGGACCGAAACAGCAAGGAAGAAAACAAACGCCAGAGGTGGAAGCAGTAGAAAAACAGAGCAAAAAAAAAATACACAGACGAGAGAAGAAGAAACAGAGGGCAGGAAAGCAGAGGTAGAAGGAGGAATTCCAGTTCCTAGCAACGGACGCCTTCACTGATCTTCGCCCAAGACGCTAACACTCCAGCGAAGCAACCTGCGGCAAGGAAAGCTTTCTCTTCCTCTTCATTCTTTTTGAAACTTCAGTGCATTTAGCACTGTGCGAAGGTAATTAATTACCTTCGCACAGTGCCATGCACGCGTGAATCAAGTTCACGCGTGCTTTGCCCAGCCGGGTCACTGGCTTGGGCTAGTGACCGGGCCGGGTTGGCTGGGTCTAGCCCAGCCCATATGAGCTGAGCTGGGCCCAGCCAATAAATAAATAAATAAAAGAATAAATAAAAATAAAAAATAAAAAATAGAAATAGAAATTGCATGCATTAGAAATAAGAAAATACATGTTTTTTTTATTGATTTTATTCACTGATACCGGAATAAAAAAAAATGATCTTAATGATTTTTTTTAGCTACGAATAGAGTTGGAATTATTCGTAGTGGAATTTTTACCAACGCCAGAGTTGGAATTATTCATAGTGGAATTTTTACCAACGCCAAAGTTGGAATTATTCGTAGTTGAGTAATTACCAACGCCAGAGTTGGAATTACCCGGAATGGAATATTTACCAAGACCAGCGTTGAAAGTAACTGTAATTAAATATTCACGACGCTAGAGTCATGAATATTACCAGTGAATTGTCATAACACAAATAAACAAGATGTGTTAGGGGTGCTTATATCTTCTCTAGAATAAATAAAAATAAAAAATAAAAAATAGAAATAGAAATTGCATGCATTAGAAATAAGAAAATACATGTTTTTTTTATTGATTTTATTCACTGATACCGGAATAAAAAAAAATGATCTTAATGATTTTTTTTAGCTACGAATAGAGTTGGAATTATTCGTAGTGGAATTTTTACCAACGCCAGAGTTGGAATTATTCATAGTGGAATTTTTACCAACGCCAAAGTTGGAATTATTCGTAGTTGAGTAATTACCAACGCCAGAGTTGGAATTACCCGGAATGGAATATTTACCAAGACCAGCGTTGAAAGTAACTGTAATTAAATATTCACGACGCTAGAGTCATGAATATTACCAGTGAATTGTAATAACACAAATAAACAAGATGTGTTAGGGGTGCTTATATCTTCTCTAGCCACAACTAGTCTCGTACTATAGAATCTATGTTGACCAGTTAGGGTTTCTAGTGATTATAATACTAGGTGGCGACTCCTTAAATAAGACATTTTCCCTAAAAGAATAAGATGCTAGAAATTTATTCTTTCCTTGTAAAATTTTTAAGACTGCCGCGATGTCTGAGTGTGACATTATCATCATGATTATTTTTTCTTAATTTGTTCTATATGCTCTAGCAGTTTAGCACATTATTTTTTTTTTATCATTTAATTAAAATAAAACAAATTTATTTAATCTAGTCTGATCTATTTAAATCATGTATTTTTCTCTATGCTTTAGAATACATTTTACAACACTTTTATATGAAAGAAAAAGAATCCAACCCCACATCATAGCTGAGGTGCACGACTAGTACATACTATTTATCAAAAACGCATGCAATTAGTTGTTGTCAAACTATTTAGTGCTATGAATTCGACAGTCAAGTACCCTGCAACTCTGTAAAGACACACCAGAGACATGTATGTTCTGCTTTATAAATAACCAAAGTCATTACAAGAGAGAAGAGAAAGAGCTTAATATCTATTTGTTACAAATTACATGAGATTTAAATACAAGATAAAATGCCCTCCCGGTTGCAAGCTCTCCAGTTTGAACTGGATGGCTCTTATTATCCTTATCACAATTAATATATATGGCAGCACATGTTATCGCCAAACAATTACACAGAATACAAATTTGTCTTTCGATTTTCTAAAAAAATATATTAAAAAAACAATAAATCTTTTGATCCTATTTTGTACCCATAAGAGAAGTCCGTACATCCGACCTCCTTTTCATTCCAGCCATCAATTTAAAGAGATTTGCTTGCACAAAAGACAATATTGAATTTGCAGTTGAAACCATCAATCTATAGGAACAAACTAATTGGGTAAAAAAAAGACAGGCTTGGAATGTGATGATGGTTGTGAAAAATCCATTACGTTCTTGCACCGTGATTGCCAGGATGAATGTATATGCTAAACCCATGCAGAGAAGGGAGTAAAAATTAAGAAATGTCGCCATCTCCATGCAAGATGTTACATAACTGGCACGACCTAATGATATCCGACCAAGGATTATAGCGGCGATGAGGGAGAAATTCATAGCTAGCATGTCAAAAAAAATATAAGCTCTCATCAGATTTTTTGAACTACCACTGTTAAAATCAGAACCTGATCCAGGCACAGTGATAGCACCAGCGAAGGTTACTCCAGCTACCAGTACTGCCACCACGAGAAGATTCCCTACCCCTCTGTTCAGTTCCTCCGTCGTTAACGTCGTTCTTAGTAAATCAAAGAGAAGCTTGATGTCAAACTCAGTCTTATCATCTGCCTCCACCAAAACTGTTAATACCTCACGCTGAACAACAAAGTGTTAATTAGAAAATATATTGTAAACAAATTATATAAAGCATCATGACAATGTTAGCTTAATATCCCATAATAACGAAGAAGTAATTCATCGCTATTTAGTAGATCAGTGAGATATCTATATTTTTGAGCAAGTAAAGAACTTTATTTCCATTTTGGATGAATCAAATTTAAGGTAATTAAAAGAAATCTATCATTCCCTTTTCCGTAAAGTTGCAACTTGGATAAAATTTGGATGTGAAAGTTTTTGCTATACTAGAATATATTTGCTTCCATCACTTGATTAGCTTCTTATGTGGACCCCAACGGCTAGAATACAAAGTAATTTGACTTAAATACCATCTAAAGTGAAATGTGAATGTTTCAAATGGCAAACCAAAACCATCTCACACCAATGAAGTGTTGGTCTAGCGGTTAAGGAACTGCTATATCCCTGCAAGAATGAGAACACAAGTTCGATCCCCAGAAAGCGCACATCTTGGGAGGGGCAGTCACGAACCCCGAACGGGACTCACTACCAAAAAATCGATAAATACAAACAGAAATACCGAGTGAACTGTTCACTTCCCAATTGCACTATTAATTATTGTTCTTTACAGATAAAATCACCGACGGATTGAAAAGTTGTAGGTGTTATTTTGACGGTTTTCTGAAAAATTTTGATTAAATTAAATATTACAGACGGAATCAACGACGAATTGAAAAGTCATCGGTGATATTTGGCAGGCTCTAAAATTTTTTAATTAAATAAAAAATTTAAATTAAATATTACAGATAGAATCACCGACGGAATGATTAAAAATATTAATATTTAATTATCTGTCGGTAAAACGCACAATAAAAAGCCTAGAATTTATAATTTCACAACAGACGGTTCTCCTTTCTTCTTCTTCTTCTTCTTCTTCTTCTTCTTCCCCATATGTAAAAAACATGAATATCCATTTCTTTCTCTTCTCTCCTCTCCTCAACTCCTTCTCTTCTCCTCCATGCTCAGGTATGTATATTCTTCTCCTTTCTTCTTTTTTCTTCATAGTTTTATTTAATTAATATACTTTACGAATTTTTTTTTTCTTTTCTTAGCTTCACTTGCAACCACATTAAGGTAAGTTTTTTTTTTTCGTGTTTTTTTCACTATATTTGTTTTTTATTTTATTTTTAATTGTTTTTGTTCTTAATAATTGTATGAATATTGTTGTAGGATTTTTTTTCATATGATTTTATTCTTCTTTTTTCCAAGCGTTTTGAGTATTATAGAGTGTTGATTTATATTAATTTAATTATTTTATAGTTTTGTAAAATGGATTTTTTAAAAATATTTTTAAATAATTACCGATGGAATTACATACGGTATTTTCCAAGGAAAATACCGACCGAATGAAGCGGATAATTGTTTTTGCCCACCTTTTCCGTCAATAAATTCATCAGTAAAAATATTTTTTTATTACCAATGAACTTACCGACGGATAAAAAATTACCAACGAAAGATTCACTGACGAAGCATTTCTGTTAGTGATTTCGTTGGTAAATTAATTACCAATTGAATGATAGTACAAATACCGACGGAAAATTCTGTCGGTAAATCTAAAGATTGTGGTAGTGATACAAATTGGTGTGATAAAATTTGAAATCAAATTGTTCAATAGGAAAAAAAAAGATTTCGTTCTTTGATAGTGAAGAATGTTTTAACAACTCAAGGACTTAATATTTCTCTTAAAAAACTAAACCTGCATAAATCCTGGACAATAATCAGAACTCAATTAAGAAGAAATCATCGAGTCAAATTCGATTGGCTTCGACTCCATATGTTAAGTACAATATCTTAGGTGAGTTGACCCTTAGAGGCATATGGAAAAAACACGAGAGTATTTATGCTTCTAGACCCATGACTAATCATTTTCTTTTTAAGAAAGATTTGTACTCTTGAGGATGGATGAAGGAATGGATATACACAACTATCTTTCAAGAGTTATACTAGATAAAAATGAGGATAAAGAGCGAAACCTCATGTTTAAATGATGTAATTATAATCTTATTGGAGAATGAAAGGTTTTGAAGTAGAAAACAATGTCAAAAGGTAACGCGGCATTGGTGATGGGAGGTCATCTTGGAAATAAAATTATGATTGTCATGGGAGGAACATGGCATAAGGAGGTAGATTTGGTATAAATTGTAAAGAGGATCAATGAGAGAAAGGATTATTACGCAGACTGAATGCAGACTGGAGAGCTTAATTACATATCGTTGATGTGTACATATATATATATACAATAGTACCTAGTCATCACAGAATCCCTTTCCTATATGTATGTTTCTCCTATAATTTAGTTAACAGTTATAATATCAACTACTACTAACTACAATCTTATAATACAAAGGTAAGCCGTTTATACATAGGATATGTCAGATTCCTTTCCTAACACTCCCCCTCAAGTTGGAGAGTGGATGTCCCGTAGTCCCAACTTGCGAATCATAGGAATGAAAGCTTCTTTTCCCAAAGCTTTAGTCAAGACATCTGTCGATTGATATGCAGACTTCACGAATCTTGTAACAATGGATCCATCTTGGATTTGATCTCTGATGTAATGGCAGTCCATTTCAATGTGTATGTGTCTGGTCCTCTCATGAAAGACTGGGTTTGCTACAATGTGTAATGCAGCTCTATTATCACAGTGCAACAAGGCAGGCTCTTGAAGTGATACTCCCAAATTCTAAAGAAGATGTTTCAGCCAAGTCAGTTCGCAACAACCACTTGTCATGGCACGATATTCTGCTTCAGCTGAAGAGAGTGATACTGTTTTTTGATATTTTGATCTCCATGAGATTAAGGAGGAGCCAAGGAAGAAACAATAACCTGTGGTCGACCTTCTAGTAATTGGATAGCCCGCCCAATTTGAATCACAATAGGTTTTTAACCTGAAATCATTGTTTGAGGAGAAGAACAATCCTTGTCCCGATGCATTTTTAAGATAGCGTACGACATGAAGTGCTACCTCCATGTGAAACTTACGAGGCTCATGCATAAACCTGCTCAATAAATGTACAAAATATGTAATATCCGGCCTAGAGACAGTAAGTTATATTAATCTGCCAATCAACTTCCTATATCGACTCGGATCCTTTAACAGATCACTTCTGTCAGACAACTTCAATCCTCGTTCCATAGGAGTATCAATGGGTGCTGCACCCAACAATCCTGCATATTTAATTATCTCTAAGGCATATTTGCGTTGGGAGATAAACAGACCATTCTTAGAAGAAGACACCTCAATGCCAAGGAAATATTTCTAGTTGCCAAGATCCTTAAGATGAAATTGACTATGCAGGAATCTTTTAAGTTTATCAATGCTCACATAATCATTTCCAGTAATTAATATATCGTCAACATATATCAGGAGGGCAGTAAAGGACTTGCCTTGTGTTCTGGTGAATAACAAGTAGTCAGCTCGAGATTGGACATATACTGCAGCTTGAATAACCTCTGAGAACTTTGAGAACCACTGTCGTGATGCTTGTTTCAAACCATAAAGTGACTTGTGAAGCCGACACACCAAGTTTTCCTCCCCCTGTCTCCGAAGGCCTGGCGGTGAAGACATGTAAATTTCTTTGTGGAGGTCACCGTGAAGAAAAACATTATTAACATCTAAGTGGTGGAGTGACCATTGGCGAGCTGCAACAAGAGCAAAGAGACAACGAACAATGATTATTTTGGCAGTGGGAGAGAACGTGTCCTGATAATCAACACCCTCCAATTGTGTGAATCCCTTAGCAACTAATCGTGCCTTGTAGCGTTCAATTGAGCCATCAGATCGGTGTTTAACTTTATAGACCCATCGACAACTTATGGGTTTCTTCCCGGCTGGAAGAGAGGTGAGAGTCTAGGTACCATTGTCCTAGAGAGCCTGTAATTCAGATTGCATTGCTGCTTGCCATTCAGGGTAGGCAACAACATCAGAATAATTTGTGGGCTCTACAATTTGACCAATCTGAGCAACAAAGAAATGATGTGCAGGCTTGAAACGATGATATGAAACATAATTGGTTAAGGGATAATATGTACCTTTGATTGGATCTGGAAGCAAGGAAGTAGATGGGTCGGTGTAAGCATGCGTGATGTGGGAGCACATATAATCCTGTAATTTTTTTCGTGGATTATGTGGGCGGCTGGAGCGAAGAAGTGGTTCTGGGTTGGGTGGTGGCAAGGGATGAGAGTCTGGTGTGGGTAAGTCTGATGCTACGAAAGATGGTGTGTGGAGATTGGAGGATGATGGGTGTGTGGGTAGGTCCGGGGGCATAGAAAAGGAAGGGGTGACATTGTCGGGTGCGATGGGTTGGGAAGAAGAGGGTTGTTCTGTGAGATTGTGATTAAATGATGATGTATCAAGGATTGTAAAGGGGATTGGACTGTGTGAGTATGCTGGAAAGGGGTCACAATGAGAGATGGTTTTGTTAGATGCATATGGAAAAATAGTTTCATGAAAGAAAACATCTCTACTTGTGATGACTTTTTTGGTTGAAAGGTTATACAATTTATATACCTTTTGGCCAGCAAGATATCCTATGAATATATAAGGCATGACACGATAATCAAATTTGTGTGAGGTATGAACATTGGTGGCATATGCCAGACATCCAAAAACACGAAGATGATGGTAGTGAGGTGATTTTGAGTATAGACGCTCAAATGGGGTTTGGAAGGAAAGGATAGGTGTGGGTAACCGATTGATGATATGTACTGCAGTGAGGGCACACTCCCCCCAAAAATGAGTAGGGAGGTGAGCATGAAATTTTAAAGCGCGAGCCACTTGTAAAATATGATGATATTTGCGTTCTACAACCCCATTTTGTTAAGGTGTGTAAACGCATGAATGCTGAAAAATAACACCATTGTCTTTAAAAAAAGATCGGAGGGAAAGGAATTCACCACCATTGTCACTACGAAAATTTTTAATGCGAGATGTGAATTGAGTGACGACATAGCAAAAAAATTGTTTTAAAATCGATTGAGCCTCGTTTTTGTGTCTCATTAAAAAAATCCAAGTGAAGCGTGTATAATCATCAACAATGGTCAGAAAATAATAGGCACCAAAAAGTGAAGGATGCTTATAACGTCCCTAAATGTCACAATGAATAATATCAAAAGCTTTTACAGAGGAGATCGAACTAGGATTAAAAGGTAAACGACTTTGCTTAGCCAAAGGACAGACAATGCAAGCATTATTGGATTGGATTGAAATGTTTAGAAATTTTTTGGCAATAAAACGTAAACGAGAGGGAGATAGATGTCCTAATCGGCTATGCCAGAGATCGGTGGATTTTGTGGTTAGGTTGCAGGTTGGTTGATTGTTTGAAGGTGAATTGTTCGTGGATTTTTTATTGGCCAGTGCCACTAAGTGATATAATCCATCACGCTGTTTACCCAAACCAATCATCTTCCTCGTAGCCAGATCCTGCAAAATACACAAATATGAAAAAAAAAGTCACTGAACAGTTCAAGCCTTTTGTCAAACGGGAGACAGATAATAAATTAACTTTGAATGTAGGCACACATAACACGTCACATAAGTAATATTCAGAATTCAGAGGTAGTGACCCTTTTGCAACGGTATTAGCCTTCTCTCCGCTGGGTAATAATACTGGAGATAACAAACCATTTTTATTCTTTTGTAAGAATAATTTAGAAGATGAAGAGATGTGATCTGTTGCCCCGCTATCAATTATCCAATTATGAGAAACGACTTTAGACAAACCTAGCTTTGTTGTCTTGCCATGAGTCTGTGGGCTGTAAGGTGCATCTAGTTGTGTGGTGGCGATATGGGCTTGTGGCTCAGAATTGGTGTCGCACTTACTTAATAGGGATAAAAGTTGTTGGAGTTATGCCTTTAAAATCCCTGTCACCATCGGTTTCTCTGTATCCTTAGCCAAACTTGCAGAGATATGGTTAGCCATATGGGTACTGTTGAAATGATTTTGATTTTTATTTGTGTTCTGCCTTGCCTTTGGGTGGACTGGTGGGTATCTATGAAGTTGGTAGCAAGTGTCAATGAAATGTCCTATATCTCCACAGTGGAAGCACTGTGGTGTGCCTCGAGATGAACCTGGGCGTCGCTTGTCTTGATCATGGCGTCGATTTTCATGTGAGCTGTTATAAAAACGATCATATTTCTCCATCCTTTCTACTGTTGAAAATTGATTTGTTCTGTTGTGGCTTCTTACAACCATGGCCTCACTCCCACTGTAATCGGTGGTTGTACGTGTAGCGAGAAGTCTCTGTTTTTCTTCTTGGGATACAGAGGAGTATGCTTGGCGTATGGAGGGGAGAGGATTCATTAAAAGGATTTGCCCGCGAATAGCACTATAAAATTCATTTAAACCCATCAAGAATTGCATCAATTTCTGTTGATCCTGTTGGGCTCCATAAGATGCATCACTGTAAGATGCTAGTTCATCCCACAAACCTTTCAATTTGGTGTAATAAGCAGAGACCGAGAGCTGTTCTTGTTGATGGTAAGTAATTTCTCGTTGAATCTCAAAGATGCGTGGTGCATTACTTTCAGAAAACCGTTCATGAAGATCTTCCCAAACTTCATGAGTTGTAGTATAATTATAAATCACATTGTCTGTGATTTCTGGAATGAGAGTGTTGATGATCCATGAGTGGACCACGTCATTGCAACGTGACCAAGTTGCATAACTATCTGAATCTGTTTCTTCTGGAGGGGGTTTGATTGTGCCATTGACAAAACCTAACTTGTTTTTGGAGTTCAAAGCCATAGTCATGGCCCTTCTCCAAACTGAATAATTATCTCCATTCAAAGGTTTGGAAATCAGCATTAAACTTGGATTATCTGAATGATGAGTAAAAAAAAGGTTGAAGATCTCTGTTTTTGCTGCGTCTGTGAGAGGAACTGGAATCATTGTTGTGGCAGAAGGATTTTTCTCATTAGCCATGGTGGCGAAAAGGATGAAGGGAGGCCAAAAAAAAGTGCAGTGATTAATTTGAGTTAGGATTTTAACGCTGCTCTTATACCATGTAAAGAGGATCAATGAGAGAAAGGATTATTACGCAGACTGAATGCAAACTGGAGAGCTTAATTACATATCGTTGATGTGTACATATATATATATATATATATATATATATATATATATATATACACAACAATACCTAGTCATCACAGAATCCCTTTCCTATACATATGTTTCTCCTATAATTTAGCTAACAATTATAATATCAACTACTACTAACTACAATCCTATAATATAAAGGTAAGCGCTGTTTATACATAGGATATGTCAGATTCCTTTCCTAACATAAATAACTCTATTTGAGATTCTAGACCTAGAGTGGATTATAATGATAATAAATATATTTATTGTCAATGAAAAGGCCATGTTTGGTATCATTGTGAGAAGATGAAAGCCGACTTCGAAGAATTAAAGGTAAATCATACGAAGTCTAGAGATGTCACGATTACCATGAAAGATGGGAGCAAAGATGATGATGTTCCCATGGATCATAAATATTGTAATGAGGTTTTGAAAAATTCATGGATTGTAGATTTTGCATGCTGCCTTCATATTTATTTAAAGAAATAATCTTTTGATACTTACAAAGAATATGATGGAGATTCTATGGTGCTAGTACATGATAATAAAATCTAAGTTGCTAGAATTGATAATGTTAAAATTAATATATATGATGGAGCAATGAAAACCCTTTGTGATGTTAGGCACATGCCAAGACTTAAAAGAAAGAAAGTATGTGAAACCGAAAATCTTACCATTTTGCGAACTTCTGCTTCCATCGATTTGTTCCATACACCTCTCGCAGCATCATCCTCATGCTTGGTGTCGATTCGCTTGTTCTGATCAAGGACAAGCAAAGACAGTATTAATTTGTAAGTATACATTCGAAACTGAATTTGAATGTATTTTCTTGCAATCAGTTTTTGTAATGTTAATGGTTGTCCTTTTCATTTTCATTTTTTGCAAGTTAAACTGATCCCTCGTGATGTTCAAGAGCAATTGCAAGCCCATTGGCACCATAAGGTCAGTTTTTGGGCAAAAGACTCAGCATAGAAGCATACCATTCCATCTGACTTTGGAGCTTTAAAGCGTCCGCCTTGCAATAATTTCGCAACAACACCAGATGGTTTCAACTTTTCATTATTAACAATCCTTTTATCCACCCGCTTGTCACTCACTAGTGCCTGCATTATCTCAGTACGGCCACACATTGCAGCCAAGTGCAGAGGTGTATTTCCATTGTAATCCTTCTCATTTATAAGTGCTTCCAGATCTCGATTTCCCAATAATTCTTCCACTAATTTCATTTGTCCACTCTCCGCTGCAACATGAAGAATATTCTGTCCTTTTTCGTTGAGAAAATCCATTGGATCGAACCAATAAATAAGTAGTTCGCGTACTACTTCAAGATGGCCCTTCTGGGATGCAACATGGATGGGTAAGTTGCCTTCTTCGTTTCTTTGTGATGCGGCAACAGGACATCGATTAACCAGGAGTCTTGCTCCAAAAAGGAAGCCCATGGATGCTGCAAGATGAAGGAGATTTCCCCCTTTTTTGTCCTCGGGAAGCATTATATCCGGCTTGCCGTCCGCTAGTTTTGCTAGTGCAGCATAATTTAAAAATTAGATAATCAATACAAAAAACACAAAATGCATGGAAATAACTTGAATTTTATGCTTTACATAAAATGAAATTATGAAGAATCAGTTTTAAAAATTAGTAACATGTTATTTTTCACGTCTAAATGATGAAAACACGTGATTACCTAAATTTCCTTCCGGCATAGCTTCTATAAAAGAAGCAATCATCTCCTCGTCGCAACTCTCTACTGCCAAGTACAAGGGAGACTTGTGTTCCTTGTTCTTGTGGTAGGAAACTTCTAGGTCTTCATAAACGAGGAAACAGGCCACCACTCGGCAACCCTTGATGACTGCATCATGCAAAGGGGTGTTTCCTTTATTATTCTTCATCCTCAGCAAGCTAGCAAGTTCAAGTGTTCTATGATGAATTTTCACATGCTTGACGAGATTTTGAATTGTGTCAAACCGTCCAAACCTGGCAGCCAGATGAAGCGCATTATCACCCAGGAAATTTTTCCTGGTGATTAGGAGGGGGAAGTGATGACACAGTAGCTGTGTCACACCTTCGCTTCCATGGCTTGCTGCCACATGAAGCAGTGAATTTCCAGAGGCAGCAACATGTTTGAAAATGACATTGAGCACTTCCTCTGATGAAACATGTTCCAGTTTATCGGACAAGAGACCAAACAAGGCATTGAAGTTGTCTTCCTTTGCATAGGTATAAAACTCCTTCTGCAGTATTTTATTTGGCTCAGAAAAACCATAGTCTGCAAGCTTCGGAACTGGGAATTTAACTGCCTTCCATCGTTCAAGCTTCTCATGTACTGGTCTCGTCATATCTATTTTTAATTGCATAGAGAGTTGCAACGTGCTGGAAGATTGTATAATGTCGGTTGAGTGCTCCATCTCTTCTTGAGTGACTTAACTTTGCTGCGGTTGTATCAGTGATAATTACATGTCTTGTTATTTGGCCAAGCAAACTAAAGAATTCATAGAGAACATGAATGCAAGAGATATGCTAATTAAAGTATCAGTGAGAGAAAACGTACATTAGCTACATAATTTTTCTCAATACAATTATTTAGGAGCATATATACACTACCAGAAAATCGATAAATATAAACGGAAATACCGAGGAAATATTTTCGTCGGTAAATTTCCGAGGGATTTTAAAAAATTAAAACAAAGCAAAATAAAATAAAATGATGACGTGTCATTTTTACCAACGACATTACCGACGAAATTAAATTCGTTGGTAAACTGTGAACACTGTTCATCATGTCAATTATAAAGGGAATCACCGACAAAATATTCCGTCCGTATTTTCCAGAGAGCTCTAGAACTGTTCACTTTCCAATTGCACTGTTAATTATTGTTTTTTACGGAAAAAATCACCGACGGATTGAAAAGTCGTCAGTGTTATTTGGCGGTTTTCTGAAAAAATTCAATTAATTTAAAATTTTCATTTAAATATTACAAACGGATTGAAAAATCGTCGGTAATTGTTGGTGGTTTCTGAAAACTTTTTTTTATTTTTAATTGTTTTTTGTCTTAATAATTGTATAAATGTTGTTATGAGATTTGTTTTTTCATATGAGATCAATTTTTAGTTGATTTATTTATATGATTTTTAAATTTTTAGCAATTGCAACTTCATTTTTTTCGTATGAATTTTTTTAGTTGAATTTATTTTTTTGTTTTATTTATTTGTTGCAAATTTGTTTGAGTTGATTTTCTTATTCTTTTTTCCAAGCATTTTGAGTATATATTATAGAGTATTGATTTATGTTAATTTAATTATTTTATAATTTTATAAAATAATTTTTTTAAAATGTTTTTAAATAATTACCGACGGAAATTCCGTCGGTAAATCCGTTGGTAATAAAAAAATATTATTACCGACGCGTCTGTTCCGTCAGTAAATCCGTCGGAGCATTTCCGTCGGTGATTTCGTTGGTAAATTAATTACCGATGGAATATGTGTCTTACGCCGATGAAAAAATTTCGCCGGTAAAACTGTTAAATCTTGTAGTGATATAAATGTTCAAATTCAAGTCAAAATCAAGCTGTTAATGCGTTGTCGATCGAGTGTGTTTGGGAGTATGGTTGCAGTTGTTTTTCAAAATGTTTTTTATTTGGAAATGCATCAAAATAATATTTTAAAAAAAAAATCAATTTTGACATCAGCACATCAAAATGATCTAAAAATACTAAAAAATTTAATTTAAAGCAAAAAAAATAAAAAAATTCAATTTTTTCAAAAGTATTTTTAAAACACAAAAAAAAACATGATCAAATTCAAGTTAAGGCCATTATTTTATATCCAGGTCCAAGAATAACTATGGGTTTGTGTATTGTATTTATAAATAAAATAATGTTGTATGACTTTTAATATATTTTCTAACAGTATTATATAAATTAATAAATTATATGCATAAACATATCAAATTAATATAAATTTTATTAGCGCAAACAACTGATGCCAATTTATTAAGAATTTGAATAGAATCTTCAAAAATAATTCTCATAATATAAAGGAGAAAATAATACATATATTTAACCTAGTTTAGCAAATTACCTATTCCACAGGCACGCAAGTATCGTGCGTGTACAGTGATGAGTTAATTAAAATCCAAAGTGCACAGTGTTAAGTGAATTGAAATTGTAAGACCGGGGAAGAGAAGAGACTTACCTGGTAGTTCTGGAGATGAAGACGTGATGGAGGACTGGTCGACTAGTTACTTTCTTCCTCTGCTTTCACCTCTGTTCTTGCTTTTCTCTGATCGGTTTCTTCCTGTCCGTCCCCTGTTCTGCGTGTGTTTCGTTCTCCTGTGGCCTTCTGTTTTTGCTCGTCTTCTCTGTATTATCTCTGTTCTTGCGTCTGTGTTTTTGTTTGTGGTCTTGGGTCCAGTGTTCTCTGTGTATTATCTGTGTCCGGTCGTCTCTGTTTTTCCTGGGGTTTTTTCGTTCGGTCGTTCGTCCTCTCTGCGTTTGCTTGTTTTTCCCCTGCTTTTTATTTCCCCAGTTCGTCCTCAGTTCGTTCCTCCTGGTGTGCTCTTTGTGTTTCGTTCCCCTGTTGTGTTCTGTTCGTGGGTTTTCTCTGTTCTTTTCGTTCTCTCCGTTCGTCCTCTGGTTCTCTCGGTTTGCTCTCAGTCCCCTGGTCTTCCTCCTCTTCGTCCTTAGTTCGTCCTGATAGGCTTATAGACCCAATTGAACATATATAAAATGTGTGTTACACATGCAAAGATTCTTTCGACCATGTTTTGAGGATAGACCTAGATGTGGTCCCATAATTTTGATCTCAAATCTATTATTGGCTTTTAGAATCTTTGTACACAGCTCATAGCCTAGTTTAGAATAAAGCCAGGAAAAACTCTATCCTATTAAGGGTACCAAACCACCTAATACAAATGGTTGTTTTAATAATCCTTTTATCATATCAAGCTTTAAATTTGACAAGGGTTCCTCTTATCATTAGTCCGAATTCCTAATAATTTTTATTCAAATTTAACCGCAATATCTTTTGTTCATTTGACAAGGGTTCATCTTATCATATCAAACTTTTTTACTTTATTATCGATAAACCTTTTCACTCTTTTTGCTTATCTCTTTTTCTTATATGAGTTTCCTCGTATAACTTCATTAAAGCATGTTTGCATCAAAACTGTTTTTTCTATACAATAAATAGTTTGTAAAAAGAATCTCATAAATAAAAACTAAATTAGTAATTAAATAAAAAATAATTAAATATATAGCAATGCTCTTATTAGGCTATTTGCATTCTCAAGTGTGCATGCTCATCAAACTATGAGTTTTTAAAACCATATGATGCCAAAAATTCTTGAAACTTAGCCCAATTACCCTTTATGACTTGTCTCAGTCTAAAAGTTTTCCATAATGCTATGTCATAAAAGTTGGCTATGTTCATTGCATATCTAGAGGCATCATGCCACAAATCACGCAACATAAAATAGTAATTTGATAAACAAAATTAAGATAAGGAAATGAAATATTATAGTTTTACAATAATATAATTGTTTTTTTGCATTATACTAACCTAATTACAATAATATAATTATTAAATATAAATAAAACTAAAAATTTCTGAAAATAAGACTGCCCCGAATAACAGCATAAAAATCAATTCATCAAATTAATTTAATGTAAAACTTAAAATAATCCATTACAAATAAATAACTTCAATGGTGAGAAAAAACATGACTTACATTGTGTTGTTGGCCTTTTATTTTGCAATAAGTTTTCTTGATACAATGTCTCTAGAATAAGGGATTCTAGCTTTGCTGAATTCATTGGATGAGCTTTAGTTGGAGGCGGTCATGTTTTTGCAAATGGTGTTGGGATTTGGGCTGAAGTCGAGGTTTGATGAGGAGTTCTTGAGGAAGCTTGTGGCAGAGAGTGCGTCAAGGAGGGATATGGCGAAGCTTGCAGCTGCTATTGGTTTGGGAGAGAAAATGGGAGGTATGTAGGATGTTAATTTGATCAGTGGGTTACTTGTTCTTCAGTGGTAATTGCTGTTCTGTGTGGTCAGTTCATAAGAATGTCAGTGACATTTGTTGCAAGGTTTTTCTGTTCAACTCGCTACTATTTTGTACTTTTGGGTGTTGCCTTTTGTTCTATACCTTTTTTGTTGGTGAGATTCATTGTTGTAAATGAGATCATTGCATAATTAGTTGGCATCAAAGGACGTAATAATCTCTATCTTTGTATGATTAATAGATATGATTCTGTGAATCTGAAAGGGCACAGCTTTAGTATCTCCAAATGCTATGTAAATTATGCCAAAAACACTTTATTCTGTTTCTAAAGAACTCGAGGCTAATACTCTAAGAGTTGTTTTAAAATGACTTGCACTATTGCATTTTTGTTCCACTAGAAATTGTTTCTGATGTTTTTGACATTTACAAATAATGTTTTTGACATTTATAGGTCCTTTTCTAAAATTAAAAATTATTTTCAATTTCATCATTCAATAAAAATTATAGGTTGTCTTTTTATTTTATTTTTTAATATGGTCCATATTATTTTTAATTCCTATTTTTAGTTTTTTATCCTCTAGTGAAATTAAATTGTTCTTTCAATTTCACCATTCAATTCAAAAATGTCAAATCTCCTCTATTTTTTTATTTCTACTTTTATCTGCATTCTTTTAGTTGCTTTTTTTTTTATTGTTTTAGAGCCTTTTGTAAAATTAATTTTCTTAATATAATTCTTGGTGTTAGTTAGGAATTGGATTCCATATTTTTTTTATAGGGTGATCATGGTTTTATGAACCAAGTCATATATTTTAAAAATTAACCCGGGTTAACATTGGTCTTTTATTTATTAGGCTTTATTTTTCTCAACACAATTTTTTTTTTCATTTTCATCATTCAATTTCTTTTTTAAAATTGGTCTTCATGATTTTTTTTTTCAATTTAGTTATCCCGATTTCATTACCAGGACCACAGGTTTGACAAGTTTTTTTTGGGTCATTGCTTTTTTAATTTAAAATTTTATTAGTTTCATCCTTGAACATTTGGTTCCTCTAGAATTGAGTTTCGTAATTTTTTTCAGTTTGTTTTTTATTGGTTTATCTCATTCTCATAATTCGGATCATAAGGTTTGGTAGGTTTGCTGGTGTTTTTGTCATTCTTTTAAATTGATTTCCTTTCGATTTTATTTTTCTACATTTGATTTTTTAGGAATAAGACTCTATATATTATTTTTTTTATTTGCTTTTTATATACTTATCTCAGTCTAATAAACTGACTTACAGCTTTTACATGCATATAAAAAAAGTTGCTCTTTTCTTGTTATATCGTAATTATATATGATATTTAATCTATTTTTATGTAACATAGTTAAGCTATTATTTAATAAAAATTATTTATGTAAAAAAAAGGAAAAAAAAAGGAAAAAAAAGTCAGCGTTGTCTTGTTTGCGAGGTGCATCGAGGCTTGGGAGGCCATCTGATTAGGCCTCTCAAACCTCATTTCTCCATTGCAAGCTAGTAAACACAATAAAATCATTCTAAAGACATGCATAAATTGTTTTAAAGCCTTAAAGTGCATCTTCATTCATCTCAGAAACTGAAAAAATAAAAAAAAAAATCAAATAAAAGAAACTTAATTATTTTTCCTGGCCTTGATCTCTTTTTCTTTGTCCTTCTAGGGTGCTGTAATCACCATCAACAAAATGGCCTTTTAAGGAAGAAGGGGACACTGGACACCATTATAGCAGGTTGCATTGTCAGGATCTAGATGACAGTTTCTCTCCTCGCCTATCTCTCCTCGGTCCTGTCTCCGATCTTTACATATAGCGACTGAATTTTAATATGAAATTCAATTAAAAAATAATGTAAAAACTGCTGTATAAAAATTTATGTTTTAAATTTAATTTTTTAGTGATTCCTGATTATAAAATACAATTTGATTTATTACTAAATACTTTGCCGTGTTTGTTTCATTGCAAACACAAAAGCCGATGAAAAACAAACGCATCCTAAATATCTAAATTATTTATACATGTTTTTTGCTATATATAAATTTTAATTATATTTTTTACCAAACATGTATTTAAATTCAACTAATCATAAATAATTTTATTTTTTAAAAAAATATATTTTTTTAAAATTAAAATCAATCTTTATAGCTATCTAAAATATAAACACACTGATGATGATGTTGACAAGCAAGTCGAATTGAGTGTAAAGTGGAAATCTTGACAAAATGTTGTTGTCTTAAAAAGTACATTGCAGTACAAAACGAGAGGTGAATGTTTGAGATTGTTATAATTTTTAATTTTATATGATTTTTAAAAGTATATTTTATTTAAAAAAAATATTTTTTAATAAATTTTATAAAACATATTTTTAAAAATAATTTACATCACAACACTAAAAACATATAAATATTTATCAGAGTAACAAGAAGTGATAATATTTGATGTAAAAACGGTTGAATGTATCTGTCATGTTTCGAGAAGTGCCCATGATTATATCATTATGATCCCAAAAAACAATATATTAAAATATTAGGCTACACTTGTTTCTATAGTTAGGTTACATTTTGTTATAGTCATGTATTTGAAATAGTATTTAGTTAATTAATATTTATTATATATATATATATTTTACTAAAAAATTCTTTTAAAATTTTAATTAAAATATAATATAATTTTTAACTTTTTTTTAAATGTATTTTTTAAAATCACATATCTATCACAAAGAAAGATTTTTTCATACATCCCAACTTTTGCAAGAATATTAAATTCTACGGGCTTCGAATCTCATGTCTATGCCGATTTACTCAGGTATTTTTTTACGCATGCAAAATAATATAATAATTAATTATTGTTTATAGAGGCTGATAAATAAATAAAATATATAGTTTATTGAGTTTCCAAAACAAAATAATAGCATCTTGTGGTCATCAACCAAAACTATTACTGTTGGGAAAAACACTGTTCATGTAGATTAATAAGTACTATTTATTGAAACAAAGTAATGATAGTTTTGCTATAAAAGAATGTGAACTAGTAATGCTTGTGCTAGCGTATCGATGGCACTGGCGCCATTTGGATGGTGTTTCTCAGCGACTGAACACTAGCTTTTGCTGTATCATTGAAAGCATCGTAATATCCTTTTTTTAAGAGCAACACGTGGTGTCATTGATTAGGCGAGGCGATGTTGAAGACTTTTTTTCTTCTCATACCACTATACTCTTTCTTCCATTTAAAAATCGTGTTGCCATGCGAAATTTTATAGTTTTCCTTTAATTTATTAAGACATTAAATTTATTATTTATATTTTTAATTTTTAATTTTTGTTTTTGGTTATTTTGTGAAATTTTGAATTATTTTTAATTTTATTATTTAATCTTATTTTTTGAGTCCTTTTGTTAAATTAAATTTTGAATTAAGAACGCACGCGATTAGTTGTTGTCAAACTATTTAGTGCTAAGAATACGAAAGTCAAGTACCCTGCAACATGGAAGAACTCTGAAGAGACACACCAGAGACATTATGTTCACAGGCGGAGGCATGGCAAAGGCTGGGGTGGGCTAGGTTAAAATTTTATCAATATTTTTTAATTAGTTTTATGTAAAATAAATTTGTAATTCTTAATTAAGTTTTCAAAAAATTCTGAAAATTTATGTGGAGCCTTCTAATATGATGCTTTATCTTGGGTTAAAATTTCAGATTTTTTGGAGAAATTTAGAAATTTGATGAAAAATTACAATTTGACCAGTTTTACGTTTTTGGACGTAATTTTCAATCCGACCATCTGATCGAGCTGAAATTTTACGAGGGATTTTAAAATATATTGAATAAAATCTGGTTAAAACTTTAGGATGAACGGAGCTTGGTAGTACTAACAAAAAAAAAACCGTAAAATAAAAGCAAAATTATTCATTAAGAGTAAAATGGTTATTTGCCATTAAAAAATAAAACAAATCAGCTCCTCCTTCCTTTTATATGGTACCGACTAGACAGAAGCAGAATAAGAAAAGAAAACGCGAGAGAGAAATAGAAAAAAGTAAAGGAAAAACATAAAAAAAATCCAAGAAAAAAGAAAAGAAAAGTGAGAGAATAACCTTGTAAACTTACAAAGTCCAACTTATAAAACAATAATCTAGGGAAGAATCAAGTGAAGGAAGGAGGAATTGAAAGAGGGAAAAAATTTAATTACTTTGTTTTCCAGTTGACATGAGATAATTATTTTATCCCGGTTAAGGGGTTGTTATAATATCGATTCAGATTCGATTATAGATGAATTATATTCCACAAAAAATCAAAGGATGTAACTTTAATAATGAGTTTATTTTTACTTTCCCTTTAATTTTATGTACTTTTAAATTTATATTTTAATATTTTGGATAGTGTATTTGAATTAAAACTTTACTGTTAACTTCAAAAATTCATGTACATGAGTTAATAATTTATCTTAAAAAATATTTATATATTTAATTAATAGCTCAAGACAAACAAAAATTCCTGGCTCCGCTATGTTATGCTTTATATATAACCAAAGTCGTTACAAGAGAGAAGAGAAATAGCTTAATATCTATTTGTTACAAATTACATGAGATTTAAATACAAGATAAAATGCCCTCTCGTTTGCAAGCTATCCAGTTTGAACTGGATGTTATCCTATTCTCTACCCATAAGACAAGTCCGTACATGGTACATCCTTCTTTTCATTCGAGCCTTGAATTTAAAGGGATTTGCACGCAGGAAAGACAATACTGAATTTGCAGTTGAAAGCATCAATCCATAGGAAAAACTAAATTGGATAAAAAAAAGAATGGCTTGGGATGTGATGATGGTTAAAAATCCAGTACGTTCTTGCACCGTGATTATCAGCATGAATGTAAATGCTAAACCCATGCAGATAAGGGAGTAAAAAATAAAATATGCCGCAGTCTCCATGCTTGATGTTACATAATTACCGATACGACCTAATGATATCTGACAAAGGATTATAGCGGCGATGAGGGAGGAATTCATAGCTAGCATGTCAAAATAAATATATAAACTCATCAGATTTTTTGAACTACCACTGTTAAGATCACGACATGATCCAGGCACAGTGATAGCACCAGCGAAGGTTACGCCAGCTACCAGTACTGCCACCACGAGAAGATTCCCTACCCCTCTGTTCAGTTCCTCCGTCGTTAACGTCGTTCTTGTTAAATTAGAGATAAGATTGTTGTCAAACTCAGTCTTATCATCTGCCTCCACCAAACCTTTAACTACCTTACGCTGAACAACACAGTGTTAATTAGAAAATATATTGTAAACAAATTATATAAAGCATCATGACAATGTTAGCTTAATATCCCATAATAACGAAGAAGTAATTCATCGCTATCTATTTAGTAGATCAGTGAGATATTCCATATTTTTGAGCAAGTAAAGAACTTTATTTCCACTTTGGATTAATCAAATTTAAGGTAATTAAAAGAAATCTACCATTCCCTTTTCCGTAAAGTTGCAACATGGACAAAATGTGGATGTGAAAGTTGTTGCTATACTAGAATATATTTACTTCAATCACCTGATTAGCTTCTTATGTGGACCAAAGCAACTAGAATATAATTTGACTTGGATGCCACCTAAAGTGAAATGTGAATGGTTCTTTAAATGGCTAACCAAAACCCTCTGGTATTGATGGATTTTTAAGAGATCATGAAAGAAATTTTTTATATGTTTTCTTTTATTCTACAGGTATAAAAGAAACAAATGTGACTATAAGAGATAATTAATGAGTATTGATTGTTCCTATGCAATTACTAGAAGCTGGATTGTGGAGTATAATGCCATTACTAGAAGCTTGATTCTTCTTTATCTCTCTATACGACCATTATCTTATTGGCTATAAGAGATAATTAACGAAGTTATCTTTATTGGCATATGGAAAAAACTAGAGGGTATTTATGCTTCTAGACCCATGACCAATCTTTTTCTTTTGAAGTTAGATTTGTACTCTTGAGGATGGATGAAGGAATGGGTATACACAACTATCTTTCAAGAGGTGGTCCTGTAATTTACAAAGAAAATGATGGATGTAGATTTTGCATGCTGCTTTCATAATTATTTAAAGAAATAATGTTTTGATACTTCCAAAGAAAATGATGGAGATTCTATGGTGCTAGTAAATGATAATAAAATCTAAGTTGCTAGAATTGATAATGTTAAAATTAAGATATATGATGGAGCAATGAAAACCCTTTGTGATGTTAGGCACATGCCAAGACTTTAAAGAAAGAAAGTTTGTGAAACCGAAAATCTTACCATTTTGCGAACTTCTGCTTCCTGCGATTTGTTCCATACACCTCTCACAGCATCATCCTCATGCTTGGTTTCGATTCGCTTGTTCTGAGCAAGGACAAGCAAAGACAGTATTAATCTGTAAGTATACATTCGAAACTGAATTTGAATGTATTTTCTTGCAATCAGTTTTTGTAATGTTAAAGGTTGTCCTTTTCATTTTCATTTATTGCAAGTTAAACTGATCCCTCGTGATGTTCAAGAGCAATTGCAAGCCCATTGGCACCATAAGGTCAGTTTTTGGGCAAAAGGCTCAGCATATAAGCATACCATTCCATCTGACTTTGGAGCTTTAAAGGGTCCGCCTTGCAGTAATTTCACAACAACACCAGATGGTTTCAACTTTTCATTATTAACAATCCTTTTATCCACCCGCTTGTCACTCACTAGTGCCTGCATTATCTCAGTACGGCCATACATTGCAGCCAAGTGCAAAGGTGTATTTCCATCGTAATCCTTCTCATTTATAAGTGCTTCCAGATCTCGATTTCCCAATATTTCTTCCACTAATTTCATTTGTCCACTCTCCGCTGCAACATGAAGAATATTCTGTCCTTTTTCGTTGAGAAAATCCATTGGATCGAACCAATAAATAAGTAGTTGGCGTACTACTTCAAGATGGCCCTTCTGGCATGCAACGTGGATGGGTAAGTTGCCTTCTTCGTTTCTTTGTGATGCGGCAACAGGACATCGACTAACCAGGAGTCTTGCTCCAAAAAGGAAGCCCATGGATGCTGCAAGATGAAGGAGATTTCTCCCTTTTTTGTCCTCGGGAAGCATTATATCGGGCTTGCCGACCGCTAGTTTTTCTAGTGCAGCATAATTTAAAAATTAGATAATCAATACAAAAAACACAAAATGCATGGAAATAACTTTAATTTTAGGCTTTACATAAAATCAAATTATGAAGAATCAGTTTTAATGAGATCAATAATTATAAGTGCAACATGTTATTTTTCACGTCTAAATGATGAAAACATGTGATTACCTAAATTTCCTTCCGGCATAGCTTCTATAAGAGAAACAATCATCTCCTCGTCGCAGCTCTCTACTGCCAAGTACAAGGGAGACTTGTGTTCCTTGTTCTTGTGGTAGGAAACTTCTAGGTCTTCATAGACGAGGAAAGAGGCCACCTCTCGCCAACCCTTGATGACTGCATCATGCAAAGGGGTGTTTCCTTTATTATTCTTCATCCTCAGCAAGCTAGCAAGTTCAAGTGTTCTATGATGAATTTTCACATGCTTGACGAGATTTTGAATTGTGTCAAACCGTCCAGCCCTGGCAGCCAGATGAAGCGCATTATCACCCAGGAAATTTCTCCTGGTGATTAGGAGGGGGAAGTGATGACACAGTAGCTGTGTCACACCTTCGCTTCCATGGCTTGCTGCCACATGAAGCAGTGAATTTCCAGAGGCAGCAACATGTTTGAAAATGATATTGAGCACTTCCTCTGATGAAACATGTTCCAGTTTATCGGACAAGAGACCAAACAAGGCATTGAAGTTGTCTTCCTTTGCATAGGTATAAACGTCCTTCTGCAGTATTTTGTTTGGCTCAGAAAAACCATAGTCTTTCGGAACTGGGAATTTAACTGCCTCCCATCGTTCAAGCTCCTCATTTACTGGTCTCGGCATATCTATTTGTAATTGCATAGAGAGCTGCAGCGTGCTGGGAGATTGTATAATGTCGGTTGAGTGCTCCATCTCTTCTTGAGTGACTTAACTTTGCTGCGGTTGTATCAGTGGTAATTACATGTCTTGTTATTTGGCCAAGCAAACTAAAGAATTCATAGAAAACATGAATGCAAGAGATATGCTAATTAAAGTATTAGTCGATGTGCACGCAAGCTGGCCCGGACACCAACATTAAACTAAAAAAAAAAAAATTAGTGATAGAAAACGTACATTAGCTACATAATAATTTTTCTCAATACAATTATTTAGAAGCATATATATAAATGTTTAAATTCAAGTCAAAATCAAGCTGCTGCTAATGCGTTGTAAATCGAGTATGTTTGAGATTGTAGTTATAATTATTTTTTAAAGTGTTTTTTACTCGAAAATACTTAAAATATTTTTTAAAAAAAAATTAATTTTGACATTAGCACACAAAATAATCTAAAAACACTAAAAAAATATTAATTTAAAACAAAAAATAAAAACATTAATTATTTTTAAAATATTTTTAAACATAAAAACAAGCAGGATCAAAGTCAAGTTAAGGCCATTCTTTTATATCAGGTCCAGGAATAACTAAGGGTTTGTGTATTGTATTTATAAATAAAATAATGTTTTATGACTTTTAATATATTTTCTAACAGTATTATACAAATTAATAAATTATATGCATAAATATATCAAATTAATATAAATTTTATTAGCGCAATCAACTGATGCCAGTTTGTTAAGAGTTTGAATATAATCTTCAAAAATAATTCTCATAATTTAAAGGAGAAAATAATATATATATTTAACCTAGTACCTATTCCACAGGCGAAAATGGTACTAGGATTTTGCTGTAATCGAAAATGAGGATATAACAAAGAAAGAACAACATTTAAACCCGAAATCAATTATACTCATATCATAATAGAGTAACAAGAATTACAAACTTTTAATAAATTCAAAAGATTCATAAATTGTTTTTTGAATTTTTTAATATAAAAAAGAAGTTCTTGATCAAATATATATATATATATATATATATATATAAAGGAAAAAGAAAAAAAAAAACACCGAACCATTACACTAATCATGAGATTCCATGTTAAAATGAAAAGGAAAGAATATATAAGAAATTAAATAAATTCTGAAGGAGAAACATATATGTGTGTACCTGTATATTAGTACTGTAAACTGAGAGAGAAGGATAGTGAAGGGAGATGACGAAGAAGACCAGTTTTCTGCATGCACAAGTACTTTCCCTCCCAATAATTAGACAGATTTAAGAGACTTGTGCATACCGAGAGGTTTCTGAAGCTCTAAGAAACAAACTCCTTAGGTAATTAGGTTTCTTTGCTTTTCTCTTTTCTATTTAAAAGAGACTGTGATGAACGAGCAACACATTGGCATCCAAGGTGGAGTGTTGTTTTAATAATACTTTGATCATATCAAGCTTTAAATTTGACAAGGTTTCCCCTCTGAGATTTTCCTCTTTTGGATGCAGATAGTACTTTATTCTTTCAGCATCTTTCTTTTCTTTTAAATAGAGACTCTGATGAACGAGCAACACATTGGCATCCTTTTATCATATCAAGCTTTAAATTTGACAAGGGTTCCTCTTATCATTAATCCGAACTCCTAATAATTTTTATTCAAATTTAACCACATCTTTTGCTCATTGCAGCAGTAAGCTTTGTTGAAAATCAATTACTAATCATACCTGAATTTAAGCCATTCAAACACCTACCATCGCCAAATCCAACGTACATCATACCTCTATTTTCTATGCTTTTTTATTCAGTTTTGTAATTGCTTGCTTCCAGTTCTTGTGCTTAGATACTCGGTTTGCTAATTAACTTACATATTCCCTGATCTTTCGTTTGCGGATTCGATTTTTATCCAAATATTTTTTTTTGGATGATGATTTTTGTGTTTTAAGTGCTATAGTGTTTCCTACTAGAATTAACACAAAATCATTAATAGAAAATTGAAAAACATTGACAGAATATTCTGACAATCAGTGTATAAGAAAAAAAAAATTTCAGCAATTTAAATAATAACAGAATTCCCAACGAAAACATGCCACCGAACAAGTTTCTCATAACATATTTGTGTTTCATCCGTAATTCTATCATAAACTTTCTTTTATGATGGAATCACCAATGAAATATTCACACCAAAAATTTAGATTTTATCATTCATGTTCCATCGGGAAGTCCATAAAAAAAAGAAAAAAATATTACCACTAAAATCATCGATGAAAAAACACTTTAATTTCCAATGGAATATTCCTTCACCAATTCCATCGGAAATGCCTAAACTTCATGTAACTTTTCGATGAAATGTGAGTAAATATTGCTAACAAAAATGCAATTTTTTGGTGATTCTTTAGTGTTTCATACTTTTTTTTTGTGTTGTTTAGTTTTTATAATCTCAAATGCATTTTTTATTAACACTACACTACACTCACAACAACAACAACAACAACAAAATTGAAAATATTATAAACAGAATTCCATACACAAACAATAATTATATTAAACAGAATTTCATACATAAAAATTTTGTAAACAACATATTACAATTTTTAAAAAGGTGGAGGGGGTGAATAAGATCTTGATCTATAAGCTCCATGAGAGGGAGGAAATATAAAGCCAAATATGCATGTATTTGCTCTCATTTTCTATTATTTTTTGTTTGATTTTTGCTCTTATTTCTTC
The DNA here is from genome assembly GCF_000002775.5 of Populus trichocarpa. Taxonomy (NCBI): domain Eukaryota; kingdom Viridiplantae; phylum Streptophyta; class Magnoliopsida; order Malpighiales; family Salicaceae; genus Populus; species Populus trichocarpa. Next base: position 9,537,022 of record NC_037302.2, on the reverse strand, counting down.
TCTTAGTTCTGCCATTATTTATGCTCTTATATTGTGCAACTCAATAGCCAATTGTTATAGAATTCTATCTCAAACCATCTCCTCAATGGTCGACGATGTTTGGTTGAAGTCAGAATGTTGTGTGCCTACCATTGAAACACTACGACTCACCCTTGTATCTTGGGTCAATGCTATAAGCATACCATAAACTCAATTCTTATCAAGTCTATCAATTGCTCCAATCTCCAACCACAAATGAGGATCATTAAGAGGATGGCTGTAATTGTCTTCTTCATGTTTAGCAACCATGTTGGCATTATATGTATCTTTCAAAACAAAACAAAAAAGTCAAAATCCAATTAAACCTTTTTAAAAAAAGCATTAGTAATACAATTATAACTATCCAAAATTACTTACAAAGAACTATTTCATTCTATCATCGATAAACCTTTTCACCCTTTTTCCTTATCCCTTTTCCTTATATGAGTTTCCTCATATAACTCGATTGGAGTATGTTCACACCAAAACTGTTTTTCCTGTACAATAAATAGTTTGTAAAAAAGTCTCACAAATACAAACTAAATTAATAATTAAAGAAAAAATAATTAAATATATAGCAATGCTCTTATTAGGCTCTTTGCATGGTTCACCAAGGAAAGTGCTCTTTAAGTGTGCATGCTCATCGAACCATGAGTTTTTTTTTTTTCCTTTTGTTTTGAGACCTAGATTGTGAGCATTTTTTAAAACCATATGATGCCAAAAATTCTTGAAACTTAGCCCAATTATCCTTTATGATGTGTCTCGGTCTAAAATTTTTTCACAATGCTATGTCATCAAAGTTGGCTCTATTCATTGCATATCTAGGGGCATCATGCCACAAATCACACAACCTAGTATAATAATTTGATAAACAAAATTAAGATAAGGAAATGAAATATTATAGTTTTACAATAATATAATTTTTTTTTGCATTATGCTTACCTAATTGCAATGTGGTTTTCCCACACATTCCAAACAACCCTCTCATTTTCCTTGTCCTAGTGCTTTTTTTTCCTTATAGTCAATTCATACATTAATTATTTTTTAAAATTTAAAAAAAAACTATATATTAACTCAAAGTATATATTATTTATTTAACCTTAAACTTTTCCCACAAACATCTATTATATTCATACATTTAAAATGATCTTAAAGTTGACTCCATTGAAACAATGGTTCTTCGAATATTTTTTTTAAGTGTAATTGTATTAAAGAGAAAGACGGTAAAAAAACACGAAGGGTGTACCTAAGATGTACATCATCTCGTAACCCAAATCCAACTGACCTTAGGTAGCAGAAAAAAACTAAAGCTAAATAAAACTAATAATTTCTGAAAACAAGACTGCCCGAATAACAGCAGTGAAAATCAATTCATCAAAGTCATTTTCATTTAATGTAGAACTTAAAATAATCTATTACAAATAAATAACTTCAATGGTGATAAAAAAACATGACTCACATAGTGTTGTTGGATTTTTATTTTGCAGTAAGTTTTATTGATACGATGTCTCTAGATGAAGGGATTCTAGCTTTGTTGAATGCACTGGATGAGCTTTAGCTGGAAACATGTATAATAGGTGCCTCTTCATGATTGACATCTAAATTAACGACATGATCATCGAAGGAAATGATTGACACAATACATAGGAATAAATAGCCATATTCTCATGTCCATAATAACATGAACTAAGAGAGAAGAAACATACACATTGTTTGCACAAAGATAGAGACTTAACCATTATAATTTGAGCATTATGCTTGATAGGGTTAAAGAAGCCATCTAGAAATAATAGCACAACATAATTGTTTAATATTAACAATTAACCCACTACATGTTTGTAAAAGGTATCAAAGATCACATAGCAATTGGAGCAAGCCATTAATTAAAGAACACCTTAATCCACGCTAAGTGATGCGATCCTAGCTACAACATCAAATTATATATTATGAGTGTTATTAGGTCTATTGTAAGACCTAAAACAAAGTGGATCCAAGAGGAGTTGAATGGGCTAAGTAAAGAGGATTGAGTTAAAAATGTTCAAATATGCTAGTCTGGACCATATTCTTATTAGAATACATCAAATGAAAAATAAGGAGAATAATTAAAATCTTTTGCTTGGAATTACTTGATGAAGCACTCCACTCTACATGACTTCCTTTCGTAACATGACTTCTTTCTGGTTCTCTCTTTCTTGCCCCCGTCATTTTATTTTTTCCAGATTTAGTCATATTTTCTTCCTTGATCTCCTCCCTCTTTCTTTTTTTGGTCCAAAATCTCATTTTATTTGTTTGCTAATATTTTCTTCATAACAGGTAGATTTTGAATCCTAACTTTTAACCCTATTTTCTCCATTAAATTGACTTGTTTTGAGAAGTTCAAAAACATCAAAGTTGTATATCTCCCTCTAAGATTTCACCTATCACTAAGATCTCTTAATTTGGGTATTTTAAAGGAAAGTTATGCCAAATTTACCGAGACATGCTTCTAAAATTTATGGTTAGGAAAGTTCACTTTCCTCCCATCACACTCGACATAAAATATAGGACCTCCAAAAATTAAAGAAAAATATGGAGTCATCCTAGTTTTTTAAAGGAGACTAAGAATTCTAAAAAATAAATTTGTTTCAGAGATTTAAGTAAAGGGTTGGTTATGTTTAACGTAAGATAAAAATGACCCATACCGCATCCTTTCCAAGGAAAACTTACCTTTGCTATATGTTTTCAACTAAATTTATTTTTCGTATATCATTAAGTTTTCAAATTAGTTTCCAAACTTATTCATAAGTTATTTGTTATTGGTGGATGTTCATCGAGTCTAACAAGTAGTTTTTTTATTTTTTTATGATCAAAAGTTTAATATATATTTATTAACCCTTTTATTATTATCTTATTTTGAAAACTCTAAGTTGAAAAAATACCAAGTTTGAGCCTTGACAATCCCTACATGGTGGAGACTCATGGAATCATTATTGTCCTTGTTTTTATCATAAAAATGTTATGTCATGTCTACATCGAACCCTAAAACTAGGAAACATGTGTACTTAACCATTATGAACATTATGCAAACTTGCGAAAACTCATCAACGCAATATTGAACTTGTTTTATAGTTGAAAATGTTGTGTTAGGCCTATGTTGACTGCTAAAAACTAAGAGACACATCAACCTTACTATTAAAGTCCAATTTTTATGAAAAATACAACTGAACATGATGAAAACTTGTCGAGACATTGTTTTTATTCTTTTTTTTCAAAAATAAATATTTACACACATATACATACATAAAAAGACGAAGATGTATTTTATTAAATGTAGATAACACTAACATGAAGAGAATAAAAAAGTAAAACAAAACAAAATAAAAATAAAAATGCATGAGTAAATAGTGTCCATGCAAACCTAAACGGGAAAGAAAAGAAAAGATATGAGGCTTACCTTGAGGCTATTTATAGGCGAGAAGGGTTGTTATGGTTGTTGCTGCTAGTGGAGATGATGGTGGTGCTGGCGGTGGAGGGTGGTTTTCTCACTCTCAGTTGTTTCTCTCCCTATTTATTGGTTCTCTTTGTTTCTCATTGAGTTAGCTTCTTTTTCTTTCTTTTTACGTTCCTTTCTTCCCCCCGCTACCTTATGGTTCACAATACCTACACTTCAAGCTTAAAACTCTCTTCTTCTTCTTTTTTTATCCATTTTATTGGGTTTTGGTTTTTTCTCTCTTTTTGTTTCATTTCCTTTCTTATTTCACCTCTTCTACCTTTTGTCTCAATATATCCTCGCTTCTCTAACCTCAGACTCTCATTTTTCTTTTTTCTCTCCGTCAAACTCGACATTTTTTCTCTAGATAAGCTCTTTTTATTTTTTTTGTTTTGCCTCATTATTTATAGCAAAGATAAAGCTCCTAGAATCTTTCTTAGTGGAATGATCATTATCATTGGTTACTTTGCATCAATCTCAACCCTTCACCATTGTTATATACTTTGGCTAAGCATGTTTGAGTTAGTCTATTTGCACTAGTTGTACCATGGCTTTAGAGGGTTAGAGCACATATTCTTTAGTTAATAATATAGTGCATATTAAGGGGAGGGGAATGATGTGTTTTTTTTTAATATCATTTTTGAGGGTATAGGAGAGAGATAAAATTGCCCAAAGTTAGGCTAAAACCATGGAAAACAAGACAAAGTTGTGAGGCCACCACAAAGAAGAAGACATTGTTCACAATACATGTCCAAAACAACGTCGTTTTAGACTATTTTTTTTTTCTTTTTTTAGTTGTAAAACAACATTATTTTCCCCAAATTGCGCTATTTATTTTAATCGAATTTTCGTGTTTAAAAATGGGTCTCCTAATTTTTTATTTTTTTTTAATTTGGTCCTTGGATCTTTAATTTTTTTTAATTGTCGACCAATTTCAACATTTTCTTTTTATTTCTTTTAATTTTTCCACTAATTGCATTAACAATTGTCCTTGAATTTTATTTTCCTTTTCAATTTGGTTCTTGACTTTTCAATTTTCAATTATTTAGCCAATTTCAACCTTTTTCTTAATATTTCTTCACAATTTCATCCTTGATTGAATTTTTCTTGTCCTTGCATTTTGCTATCTTTTCTAGTTCGGTCATTGACTTTCAAATGTTTAGCCAATTTCAACCATTTTCTCTTAATTTCTTCACAATTTCATCCCTAATTGCATTTTTATTCTTATTTTTTATTCTTTTTTTTGAAATATTGTTTATTCTTTTTTGATAAAAATATTTGTTGCCTTTTTGTTTGAAATGTTTTTATTTTTATTTGAGAGGGGTCAAGTATTATTATTTTATAAAATTTATTTCCTCAAAGATTTTCTAAAGTTTATAATCCATAGGAATCAAAGTTAATCAAAGTTTCAATCCTTTTGATCTCTGAAAACACCTTTTTTTATTGTACTTTCAAAGATTCCTTTATTTCTTTTCTTTATTTCTTTTTTTAAAAAGAAAATAACTTCCCAACACCTTGTTGACTTTGATAACATCGTCTGCGATAAATTTTACTTGTAAACTAACTTTCTCTCACACCTTCCACGAATAAAATTGTGTAAACTTAGTTATCTTAAAAGTTAAGAAAATCAGTGTTTAAGCTAAAAAAGAATAAGGGATATGATGTTGATATATATATAAAACGCCAAAGTATAATTCAACAAAGCTTAAAGGAGTGAGTAAAGATAAAGATAATAAATAGATAAGCTTTAAAGTTTCAATTGATTCAAAGAATGCCTAAATCATTTCTTAAGTAATATTTTATCCAAGAAACCATGAGCATCATCAAACAACTTTTAGAGTTTGTTAAGATTATATAAATTTACAATATTAACATAAAATTTCTCTAGGTATGCAAAATAATTATTGATCTTGATGACCATTCATTGAATATAGAAAACCTTAAATTAAGCAAAATCAATTCAAGAATTAACAAAATAGACTCTGAAAACTATAATAAATTTCAACCATTATTACATTTTACAACACTTTGAACATTATTTATATATATATAAAAGAGTCCAACCCCATATCATAGCAAAATCAAGTCAAGAATTAACAAAATAGACTCAACCAATAAGATATTTTCCTGAAAACTATAATAAATTTCAACCATATTTCTCCATGCTTTAGAATACATTTTACAACACTTTGAGCATTATTTTATATATATATATATATATATATATATATATATCCGGCTTGCCGTCCGCTAGTTTTTCTAGCGCAGCATAATTTTAAAATTAGATAATCAATACAAAAAACACAAAATGCAGGAAGTTTATGCTTTACATAAAATGAAATTAAGAAGAATAAGTTTTAATGAGACCAATAATTATAAGTGTAACATGTTATTTTTCACGTCCAAATGATGAAAACTTGTGATTACCTAAATTTCCTTCCGACATAGCTTTTATAAGAGAAGCAATCATCTCCTCATCGCAACTCTCTACTGCCAAGTACAAGGGAGACTTGTCTTCCTTGTTCTTGTGGTAGGAAACTTCTAGGTCTTCATAAACGAGGAAACAGGCCACCTCTTGGCAACCCTTGATGACTGCATCGATCATGCAAAGGGGTGTTTCCTTTATTATTCTTCATCCTCAGCAAGCTAGCAAGTTCAAGTGTTTTATGATGAATTTTCACATGCTTGACGAGATTTTGAATTGTGTCAAACCGTCCAGCCCTGGCAGCCAGATGAAGCGCATTATCACCCAGGAAATTTTTCCTGGTGATTAGGAGGGGGAAGTGATGACACAGTAGCTGTGTCACACCTTCGCCTCCATGGCTTGCTGCCACATGAAGCAGTGAATTTCCGGAGGCAGCAACATGTTGGAAAATGACATTGAGCACTTCCTCTGATGAAACATGTTCCAGTTTATCGGACAAGAGACCAAACAAGGCATTGAAGTTGTCTTCCTTTGCATAGGTATAAAACTCCTTCTGCAGTATTTTATTTGGCTCAGAAAAACCATAGTCTGCAAGCTTCGGAACTGGGAATTTAACTGCCTTCCATCGTTCAAGCTCCTGATCATGTACTGGTCTCGGCATATCTATTTTTAATTGCATAGAGAGTTGCAACGTGCTGGAAGATTGTATGATGTCGGTTGAGTGCTCGATCTCTTCTTGAGTCACTTAACTTGGCTGCGGTTGTATCAGTGGTAATTACATGTCTTGTTATTTGGCCAAGCAAACTAAAGAATTCATAGAAAACATGAATGCAAGAGATATGCTAATTAAAGTATTAGTGAGAGAAAACGTACATTACCTACATAATTTTTCTCAATACAATTATTTAGGAGAATATATAAAAATGTTTAAATTCAAGTCAAAATCAAGCTGTTAATTCGTTGTTGATTGGTTGTGTTTAAAAGTGTGGTTATGATTATTTTTTAAAATATTTTTTACTTGAAAAATAATATTTTTTATTTTTTAAAATTTTTTTTGACATTAATATATTAAAATGATCTGAAAATACTAATAAAAAATTAATTTTAAAAAATTAATTTTTTTCAAAAAAAACTTTTAAATCATAAAAATAAAAAACGTAAAATTCCAGTTAAGGCATTCTTTTATATCCAGGTCCAAGAATAACTAAGGGTTTGTGTATTATATTTATAAATAAAATAATATTTTATGTCTTTTAATATATTTTCTAACAGTATTATATAAATTAATAAATTATATGCTTAAATATATCAAATTAATATAAATTTTATTAAGACAAACAACTGATGCCAGTTTGTTAAGAATTTGAATAGAATCTTCAAAAATAATTCTCATAATATAAAGGAGAAAATAATCCATATATTTAACCTAGTTTAGCCAATTACCTATTCCACAGGCACGCAAGTATCGTGCGTGTACAGTGATGAGTTCATTAAAATCCAAAGTGCACAGTGTTAAGTGAATTGAAATTGTAAGACCGGGGAAGAGAAGAGACTCACCTGGTAGTTCTGGAGATGAAGACGTGATGGAGGACTGGTCGACTAGTTACTTTCTTCCTCTGCTTTCACCTCTGTTCTTGCTTTTCTCTGATCGGTTTCTTCCTGTCCGTCCCCTGTTCTGCGTGTGTTTCGTTCTCCTGTGGCCTTCTGTTTTTGCTCGTCTTCTCTGTATTATCTCTGTTCTTGCGTCCGTGTTTTTGTTTGTGGTCTTTGGTCCAGTGTTCTCTGTGTATTATCTGTTTCTCCTCTATGTCCGGTCGTCTCTGTTTTTCCCGGGTTTTTTTCGTTCGTTCGCCCTCTCTGCGTTTGCTTGTTTTTCCCCTGCTTTTTATTTCCCCAGTTCGTTCCTCCTGGTGTGCTCTGTGTGTTTCGTTCCCCTGTTGTGTTCTGTTCGTGGGTTTTCTCTGTTCTTTTCGTTCTCTCCGCTCGTCCTCTGGTTCTCTCGGTTTGCTCTCAGTCCTCTGGTCTTCCTCCTCTTCGTCCTTAGTTCGTCCTTCCCCTTGATGTGATGATTGATATTTCACAAAAACATAAGAGATATAAAAATGAATAAAGATATCAAATAAACAAACCTTTCGATGAGAGAAGGCTTTACCTCAAAATGAACATATTACTATAATAAAACTCATTCAATAAACCACGAGAGACGAACTTAAATTATCTATAACTAAAAGGACAAGTGTTTTACTATAAAGAGAGTTATTATAGACTGTGATTGTTTTTATTGTGGATTGTATTGTTCGAATTACTATAGACTATGAATGTTTTCACTGTAGACTATATTATTTTGAGTTTACTCTTTTTGGTTGGGAAGAAAATGATTACTTCGGATTTTGGTGGTGCAGCACGACTCAAGCTGTAGATACATAACGCTTGACATGACCGAGCTAGTTTCCTGCATGCAGAATTGATACTATGATCAGTACTTTCCCTTCCAATAATTAGACAAAATTAAGAGACTTGTGCATACCGAGAGGTTTCTGAAGCTCTAAGAAACAAAACTCCTTAGGTAATTAGGTTTCTTTGCTTTTCTCTTTTCTATTTAAATAGAAACGGTGATGAACAAGCAACACATTGGCATCCAATGGTGGAGTGAGAAGGTTGTTTTAACAATACTTTGATCATATTCTTTCAGCATCTTTCTTTTATTTTAAATAGAAACTGTGATGAACAAGCAACACTTTGGCATTCAGGTTGTTTTAATAATCCTTTTATCATATCGAGCTTTAAATTTTAACAATTACACTATGACATGTCTCGGTCAAAAAAGCTAGCCTGTTGGGGCTACGGTTGCTTTTTAAAGTGCTTTTAACTTAGAAATGTATCAAAATAATATTTTTTTAATTTTTTAAAAATTATTTTTGACATCAGCGCATCAAAATAATCTAAAAACACCAAAAAATATTAATTTCAAGCAAAGAAAAAAAATAAAAAAATTTTCAATTTTTTTCAAAAACGTTTTTGAAATGCAAAAACAAACAGGTATGAAAGTTGGCTCTATTCATTGCATATCTAGGGGCATCATGCCACAAATCACGCAACCTAGTGTAGTAATTTGATAAACAAAATTAAGATAAGGAAACGAAATATTATAGTTTTACAATAATATAATTTTTTTTTTGCATTATACTTATCTAATTGCAATGTGGTTTTCCCACACATTCCTAACAACCCCCTCATTTTCCTTGCCCTAGTAATTTTTTTCCTTATAGTCAATTCATACATTAATTATTTTTTAAAATTTAAAAAAACTATATATTAACTCAAAGTATATATTATTTATTTAACCTTAAACTTTTCCCACAAACATCTACTATATTCATACATTTAGAATGATCTTAAAGTTGACTTCATTAAAACAATGGTTCTTCGAATGTTTTTTTTTTAATGTAATTGTATTAAAGAGAAAAATTGTAAAACAAAAACACGAAAGGTGTACCTAAGATGTACATCATCTCGTAACCCAAATCCAACTGACCTAAGGCACCACGATAAAAGGCTAAAGCTAAATAAAACTAAAAATTTATGCAAACAAGACTGCCCGAATAACAGCAATGAAAATCAATTCATCAAAAGTCATGTTCATTTAATGTACAACTTAAAATAATCTATTACAAATAAATAAATTCAATAGTGAGAAAAAACATGACTTTCATAATGTTGTTGGCTTTTTATTTTGCAATAAGTTTTCTTGATACAATGTCTATAGAAGAAGGGATTCTAGCTTTGTTGAATGCATTGGATAGGCTTTAGTTGGAAACATGTATAATAGGTGCCTCTTCATGATTGATATCTAAATTAACGACATGATCATCGACACTAGTACTTGATGAAGCAGCAACATTCTTATTGAATTTAGAACATTTTCCTTTGAAACATCGTATCTAAAAAGAAATGATTGACACAATACATAGAAATAAATAGCCATATTCTCATGTCCATACTAACATGAACTAAGAGAGAAGAAACATACACATTGTTTGCACAAAGATAGAGACTTGACCATTATAACAAAAGCATTATGCTTGATATGGATAAAGAAGCCATCTTGAAATAATAGCACAACATAATTGTTTATTATCAACAATTAACTTACTATATGTTTGTAAAAAGGTATCAAAGATCACATATCAATTGGAGCAAGCCATTAATTAAAGAACACCTTATGTGATCCACGTTAAGTGATGCGATCCTAGCTACAACATCAAACTATCCATTAGGAGTGTTTATTAGGTCTATTGTAAGGCCTAAAACAAAGTGGATCCGAGAGGAGTTGAATGGGTTAAGTAAAGAGGATTGAGTTAAAAAGGTTCAAATATGATAGTATGGACTTTTGTCTACTTTTCGGGTCAAATATGCTAGTCTGGACCATGTTCTTATTAGAATACATCAAATGAAAAATAAGGAGAATAATTAAAATCTTTTGCTTGGAATTCCTTGATGAAACACTCCATTCTACATGACTTCCTTTCGCAGCATGACTTCTTTCTAGTTCTCTCTTTCTTGCCCCCGTCATTTTTTTTTTCCAGATTTAGTCATATTCTCTTCCTTGATCTCCTCCCTCTTTCTTTTTTTGGTCCAAAATCTCATTTTATTTGTTTCCTAATATTTTCTTCAAAACAACTAGATTTTGAATCCTAACTTTTAACCCTATTTTCTCCATTAAATTGATTTGTTTTGAGAAATTCAAAAACATCAAAGTTGTATATCTCCCTCTAAGATTTCACCTACCACTAAGATCTCTTAATTTGGGTATTTTAAATGAAAGTTATGCCAAATTTACCGAGACATGCTTCTAAAATTTATGGTTAGGAAAGTTCACTTTCCTCCCATCACACTCGACATGAAATACAAGACCTCCAAAAATTAAAGAAAAATATGAAGTCATCACCTAATTTTTTTAAGGAGACTAAGAATTTTAAAAATGAATTTGTTCCAGAGATTTAAGTAAGGGGTTGGTTACGTTTAAGATAAGATAAAAATAACCCATACCGCATCCTTTCCAAGGAAAACTTACATTTGCTATATGTTTTCAACTAAATTTATTTTACGTATATCATTAAGCTTTCAAATTATTTTCCAAAATTATTCATAAGTTATTTGTTATTGGAGGATGTTCATCGAGTCTAACAAGTAGTTTTTTTATTTTTTATTTTTTTATGATAAAAAGTTTAATATATATTTATTAACCCTTTTATTATTATCTTATTTTAAAAACACTAAGTTGAACAAATACCAAGTTTGAGCCTTGACAATCCCTATATGGTAGAGACTCATGGACTCATTATTGTCCTCATTTTTATCTTAAAAGCATTGTGTCATGTCTACATTGGACCCTAAAACTAGGATCGAAACATGTATACTTAACCATTATGAACATTATGCAAACTTGCGAAAACTCATCAACGCAATATTGAACTTGTTTAATAGTTGAAAATGTTGTGTTAGGCTTATGTTGGCCGCTAAAAACTAAGAGACACATCAACCTAACTATTAAAACCTAATTTTTATGAAAAATACAACTGAAGTTTTTATAGTCGACACATAGTTTTTATTCTTTTTTCAAAAATAAATACTTACACAAACACACACATATATATATATAAGACAAAGATGCTAAATGTAGATAACACTAACATGAAGAGAATAAAAGTAAAACAAAATAAAAACAAAATAAAATGCATGAGTAAATAGTGGCCATGCAAACCTAAACGGGAAAGAAAAGAAATGATAAGAGGCTTACCTTGAGGCTATTTCCAGGTGAGGAGTGTTGTTATGGTTGTTGCTGCTAGTGAAGATAATGGTGGTGCTGGCAGTGGAGGGTGGTTTTCTCACTCTCGATTGTTTCTCTCTCTATTTATTGGTTCTATTTGTTTCTCATCGAGTTAGCTTTTCTTTCTTTCTTTTTTCGTTCTTTTCTTCCCCCCTGCTACCTCATGGTTAACAATACCTACACTTCAAGCTTAAAACTCTCTCTCTCTCTCTCTCATCTTTTTCTTTTCTTTTTTTCAATTTTATTGGGTTTTGGTTTTTTCTCTCTTTTTGTTTCCCTTCCTTTCTTATTTCACATCTTCTACCTTTTGTCTCAATATATCCTCGGTTCTCAAACCTTAGACTCTCATTTTTCTTTTTTTTCTCCATCAAACTCGACATTTTTTCTCTAGAAAAACTCCTTTTATTTTTAGCTTTGCCTCCTTATTTATAAGCAAAGATAAAGCTCCTAGAATCTTTCTTAGTGGAATGATCACTGCCATTGATTACTTTAACATCAATCTCAACCCTTCACCATTGTTATACACTTTGGCTAAACATGTTTGAGTTGGTCTATTTGCACTAGTTGTACAATGGCTTTAGAGGGTTAGAGCATATATTCTTTAGTTAAGAATGCAGTGCATATGGAGGGGAGGGGAATGATGTGTTTTTTTTTTATATATCATTTTCGTGGATATAGGAGAGAGATAAAATTGCCCAAAGTTAGGCTAAAACCATGGAAAACAAGACAAAGTTGTAAGGCCACCACAAAGAAGAAGACATTGTTCACAATACATGTCCAAAACAACTTCGTTGTAGACTGTTTCTTTTTTCTTTTTCTTTTTTGTTGTAAAACAACATCATTTTTTTCAAAATGCGCTATTTATTTTAATAGAATTTTCGTGTTTAAATCTGTTTCAACTAGATTTTCTATAAAATGGAATAATCTTGGAGAAAGAGTATTGCCCCGAAGCTTCTTTAAAGGGTCTCCTAATTTTCCATTTTTTTTTAATTTGGTCCTTGGATCTTTAATTTTTTTAATTGTCGACCAATTTCAACCTTTTCTTTTTATTTCTTTTAATTTTGCCACTAATTGCATTAAAAATTGTCCTTGAATTTTATTTTCTTTTTCAATTTGGTTCTTGAATTTCCAATTATTTAGCCAATTTCAACCTTTTTCTCAATATTTCTTCACAATCTCATCCTTGATTGAATTTTTCTTGTCCTTGCATGTTGCTATCTTTTCTAGTTCGGTTATTGACTTTCAAATGTTTAGCCAATTTCAACCATTTTCTCTCAATTTCTTCATTCCCTAATTGCATTTTTCTTCTTTTTTTTTTTGAAATATTGTTTATTATTTTTTGATAAAAATATTTGTTGCCTTTTTGTTTGAAATGTTTTTATTTTCATTTGAGAGGGGGCAAGTATTATTATTTTATAAAATTTATTTCCTCAAATATTTTATAAAGCTTATAATCCATAGGAATCAAAGTTAATAAAACTACTTAATTCCACCAGATTATCAATCCTTTCATTCATGCATACCTATCATTGTCACTTCATTATTTGCTCCCTATATGATTTTTTTATGCAAACAAGTAAATATGAAATTGATCTCTAGTTATGAAACTGATATTTCAAACTTCATAGATATGCTTATCAAATCTTTCTCCACTAATGTAGAGCAAAAATATTGCCAAGGATAAAAAAAAATTCTTAGGCTTGTAATGTAAGGCTAAGGTGACGGCTACAAAGAAAGAATAGGATTCAAACAAAGCAAGATAATTTAATTTTGAACACATATATAGCATACTCACTTCTAACACATACACTATTTCTCAATCCTTTTGATTTCTAAAAACACCTCTTTTTATTGTAATTTCAAAGATTCCTTTATTTCTTTTTTTTTTTAGAAAGAAAATAACTTCCCAACACCTTGTTGACTTTGATAACATGGCCTGCGATAAATTTTACTTGTAAACTATCTTTTTCTCAACACCTTTTTCGCCGTGTTGGAGAAAATGGACATCATGCATCTTTGAAACATGTTGGAGCATTGCAAAAACCAAAAGATATGTTTGAAATGTAGCTGGAGCATTGCAAAGACCAAAAGATATTCTTTTATAAGTAAAAGTTTTGTAACGACAACTAAAAGTAGTGTTTTCTAGATCTTTAAGAGAAATTATGATTTAATTGTATCTAGAATACCCATATAAAAAACAATAGTAAGCATAGCCAATGAATCTTTCTATTTCTAACATTTGATCGACAAAAGACAATGAAAAATGATCTTCTCGAGTTGTAATTTTTTGATAATCTATGCATTTTCATCATCCTCCTTATTGGTATAAGTTCGTGTTGTTATTCTTTGCCATAATTATTCCTCCTTTCTTTGGGACCATTTGAACCGGACTCACCTATGCACTATACAAGATTGCAAAGATAATTCTAACATCTAAGATCTTCAACACTTTCAATTCCTAATTTTAGTTTTTGATCCTTTAGTGAAATTAAATTGTACTTTCAATTTCACAATTCAATTCAAAAATGCCAAATCTCCTCTATTTTTTTATTTCTACTTTTGTTTTTATTTTTTTTGTTGATATTTGTTTTCTTGTTTTAGAGTCTTTTGTAAAATTAATATTTTTAATTTAATTCTTCATCATAGTGTTATTTAGGAATTGGATTTCGTGTTTTCTTTATAGGATGATCATTGTTTCATGAACCAAGTCATACATTTTAAAAATTAACCCGGATTAACATTGTTTTTTTATTTATTGGGGTTTATTTTTCTCAACACAATTTTTCTTTTTCATTTTCATCCTTCAATTTCTTTTTTAAAATTGGTCTTCATGATTTTTTTTTATTTTCTTTCAATTCAATTATCCCGATTTCATTACCAGGACCACAGGTTTGACGGGTTTTTCTTGGGTCGTTGCTTTTTTAATTTAAAATTTTATTAGTTTCATCCTTAAACATTTGATTCCTTTATAATTGAGTTTCGTAATTTTTTCTAATTTTTTTTTTATTGGGTTATCTTAGTCTTATTATACATATCATAAGGTTTGGTAGGTTTGTTGGGTTTGCCGGTGTTTTTTTTTTTTTTTTTCATTCTTCCAAATTGATTTCCTTTAGATTTTATTTTTTTACATTTGATTTTTTAGGAATAGAGCTCCATAATTTTTTTATTTGCTTTCTATATGCTTATTACAACCTAATAAACCAACTTGCAACTTAATTTTGCATGCACACCTGGATTGATTTAGATTTTTTTTTTATTTCTCTGATTTCAATCTTTTATATTAGGTTGGCTTGGAATTAAGCTCTGATATATATTTTTTTGTTGATTTTTTTTTATAAGTTCTCATTAGAAATTTTTTTTATTTGATTCAATCTATAATCTATTTACCGTTGTTTTTTTATCATTTAATTAAATGTTATCAGCTTATTAGACTTTGTCACAAAGATTTTTAACTTTTTTAGAGCACAATTGCAACATTCGGACAATTTTATTAGCTAATATTGTTTTTTCATTTAACTTGTGGCGTAGCGTTGGGCTATGGATTTATTAATCACTACCACTTGTTTAATTAGGAACAGTGAAAACTAATTTTTAGTCATCACTTCTTCTTGTTTCTTTTTATATTGTTTAATAAAAGTAGATCATTCCTTGAATTATAAAGAAACTATTTTATAATTATGCAAATAAAACAATTTGCCTTTTTTTAGTTTTAGATGACTTTTAAAAGTGTATTTTATTTGAAAAATATTAAAAAACAATTAGGGTTTTTTATGATTTTATGTGTTGATGTTAAGAATAAAAAAATTATGGCTTTGTGGGTTAAAATATATTTTTTATATATTTTTTACTCAAAATTATAGTAAAATCTTAATTAAAATATAATATAATTTATAAGTTTTTCAAATCACATCTCTATCACAAAGAAAGATCTTTTCATACATCCCAACTTTCGCAAGAATATTAATCATGAGTCCTTACATGTCCTCTTCCTTGTTAAGTTCTACGGGCTTCGAATCTCATGTCTATGCCGATTTACTCGGGTATTTCTTTATGCATGCAAAATAATATAATAATTAATTA